>NC_028456.1:13276869-13402061 GCF_000263155.2 Setaria italica | reverse complement strand
GGAGTCCGAGGTGGAGCTTGGAACCCAAGAACGAAGTGGCAGCCGCCAATGAAGTCGAGGCCTGCAGGTTTAGGCCCTCGAGACCAAAAGCTGACATGAAGGCTGTCAGGCCGCTGTAGGTCTTGCTAATTGTTCTGCCCGTCAGAGGCTGGTCCATCGTCCACCGGACGATGGTCCCCTCTTGCTACACCGGGTGATGAGGAACATGATAGGGTCCCTCCCGAGGTGAACCGAGAGAGAGACTGGTTGATAGATGACCGCCTAGCCACCATGGATTTCGAGAGTGAGCAGATGGACCCCCCTCTCCCAAACAGGGCCTGAATCTCCGACGCCACCTGTAATCAAAATCAATCACAAACCAAACCCAGTCACAGTGCACACCGCGTCACCGCGCACCCCGTCCTACTACTAGGAATCCTCTCTCCCCCCTCTATATCCCCTTCCTCCGAATGGAAGCGGCGCCCCACCCGCGGCAGCAACACCGGCGGCGCCGGCACGCCTAAATGCGTCGCCCCCTCGCCGCCGCCGCCGTCCTCCGCCTCCGCCTCCTCTCCTCCTCCTCCACCACCCCGGCCCGCCTCCTCTCCCCCTCCGCTTTCCTCCTCTCCCGCCGCGACGACGACGACGGCCGCGAGGGCCCCTCCTCTTCGCCGCCCCCGCTGCCCCCGCCTGCTGCCTCGTCGTTCTCGCCCCGCCCGCTCCTCACCTCCGCCTCCGGCGCCGCGGGCCTCCTCGGCCTCCGCGGCGGTTTGTGGCGGCGGGCGCTCCCTCCCGCGGCGTCGCGGCCCCATGGCGCCGTCGACGACGCGCCTCCCGTCCGGCTCACCATCTCCCGCAGTAAGAAAGGGCGGACTTTTTCCGCCCCCCTCTGTTTCGTTTCCTCTTTGCCTCTCCTTTGTGATTATTTTGGTTCTTACCGTGTGCTTCTTGCTGCTTTGGTGCAGGTTATTCTCTGCGTGTGGCCAAGGGCAAGAAGAAGGCACATTTTGACGATGAGCACAGGTTATCCCCATTTCTTGGTTTCCTTTCTGAACATTGCGTGCCTATTCCACCACCAACGCGTTGCTAACAGATTTACTATGCTTTATGTTTTGGCCATCCCTCTTTGATGTTCTTCATGTCATATGTGAAATATAGTTAGGGGACTTGTATACAAACCCTAGGGGGATGAAAAGGTGTTCCAAAACGATCTTGCACACAATGTCAGAAAATTAGGAGAAGATTAGAGAAAATGTGCTTCTGTGATGTGATGGTAGAAATGCTATTGCCTCTATGCTGCATTAGGAGATAGAATTATTCCGATTAGCAAATGAGGAACACTGTAATGTAGGGACTAGGAAGTGTGAGGCTTGAGATGATCCAAGCTTTAGAGGAAAGGATCGTTTACTTTATCCATTTTGTAGACTACTAGTTGTTTGCAGATCAGGCATGGAAAAAAGGTCCACTTTGAATTATTTATGAATTAATGTGAGGTTTAAGTCAAAATCATGATGCTTCCTGATAAACATTTATTGCATACAACACTTTTATTCTTTCGTACCGCAATAAATAAAAGCAATTGCAAAGGATATCCAACATTGCATTTTTAGCAGAATGTCATTGTTACAACTTTGTTTGGATGATCCATAAGGCTATTTGCTGATGTTCATTTTGTTTGGTTCATTTGCTAATGGAATGTGACCTCAGCCATCGAGCGGTTAATACGGCACTGTGGTGTAACTTCCTCGTCTTCTCCCTAAAGTTTGGTGTGTGGATTACGACTTCAAGTCATGTTATGCTAGCTGAGCTAGTGCATTCTGTTGCAGACTTCGCTAACCAGGTATGCTTATTCTTTGCAATGACAGTTGATGTTTATACATTTCCTGTCTATTTCATGACCAGGATCAATGAACCTGTGACCTTACTGTTTATCTAATTTCAGGCTCTTCTTGCATATGGTTTGAGCAGCTCAAGACGTGCTCCAGATGCTCTACACCCGTATGTGTCATCAATTATTTTGGATTATGGGCTTCGCCAGAAAATAAATGGAATTTTCTTTACTGTACTTTCTTTGTTTGATAAATTCATTCCCTCCCTTCTCATGGAAGAGAACCACTCCTTTCCTTTGAAGTAAAATATCATGGATTCAGGGTTAGGAAAAAGCTTGTTTTTAGTTATCATTCCAATTTCATATTAGTCGTTATACAACCAATGATGAGATTACATTTGGTACACTACAAGCTGCAATGATGCCTTGTGTTTTGACAGATGTTAATCCAAACTTTCTCTTTTTGCAGCTATGGTTATTCAAAGGAAAGATTTGTATGGTCCCTAATTTCTGCTGTTGGAATATTTTGCTTGGGTTCAGGTGCTACCATTGTGCATGGAGTTCAAAACTTATGGAGTTCTCAGGTACGATAGGAAATTGTCATTTGAGTTGCTGGAACTTTATATACAACATTCCATTTTATTGTCAAATATTACTACTCAAGCATGATGGTCATATCCTTATACTTTTGATCGACAGCCCCCGGAGAACATTCACTGGGCTGCACTAGTGATTGGTGGTTCCTTCCTAATTGAAGGTGCTGCTCGCTTGCTGCTACTTCTCTCATCCCTCCCTCCCTCCCTCCTCCCCCCCCTCTCTCTCTGGTTTACCTATACTTATTGTGAAATCCTCTCTCTCTCTGTGGTTTATTCTAGCTATACTTATTGAGAAATCCTGTCTTCTGTTAGGTGCTTCACTTCTTGTTGCTATAAAGGCTGTTAGGAAAGGTGCAGAAGCAGAAGGAATGAGTATCAGGGATTACATCTGGCGTGGTCATGATCCAACTTCTGTTGCTGTTATGACCGAAGTGAGCAATTTTACTACCTAACATTTTTCTCCCATTTAGTTCAATCACTGCATCATACTGATTTTCATTTGTGCCATTTGTAATGGTTACTTTAGTCTCTGGTTTCTTTTTCATTTATCATTCATCCCCTGTTACTTCCTGCCTTGATTTCATTCCCAGTTTCTCATATCCAATATTGTCCTATAGGATGGTGCTGCTGTTACAGGCCTTGCTATTGCTGCAGCATCTTTGGTGGCTGTTCAAACGACAGGAAATGCTATGTATGATCCAATTGGCTCAATCATAGTCGGCAATTTACTGGGAATGGTATGCTATGTTTTGTTGCTTCATAATTCATACTTCTTTCACTTATGTGGCTCATAGTTTGTTTTATAGATGACTGATTGATGTAAATCCAAAATCGATTACTTTTGTCTGTGCTTGTATGCTAAACTACTTGGCGTGTCAGTCTCATAACCTGATCAAACGCAAAGCAAATTTAGTAGTATTTCTGATGTTTTAGCAGTGACGCAAAAAACTTGTCAAAGTTAGAGAAGCTTGACCTAGGACAAAACTAAAACGACTTGCATTTTAGGACAAGGGCCCAGGGGAGCATGATGTAAAGCTAGGATAACAAGCACAACTCCTGTAAAAAATTGCAAAATTACTGTTTTTTTAAGAAAGATCATTTTCTTCATTTTAATGGAACTAAAAGTAGAAATGGTTTAGTAATGAAATCGAACTGTAGCCAAATGTTTTTAATTCTGGTCAAGACTGAAACAAGAGCATTTTTCCGCAAAGTCCAACAAGACTTGTCCAATGGCAGCTACCTCTATATGCTTTTCATTCTGGCAAGTGTTTGGACCTCTGAATGTCTGTTAATGATTTGGTTCTCTATTTTTTATGATTTTCTGTACTTGTTGGAAAGCAGTGGTTCAATAGCTCTGTTCTCTTTGCAGGTTGCTATTTTTCTCATTCAGAGGAACAGACATGCTTTAATTGGCCGGGCTATTGATGATCACGACATGCAGCGTGTCCTTGAATTTCTTAAGTCTGATCCGGTGAGCTTTTGCGTCGTAATTTCGGAACTGCTTAGAAGCAAATTCGTGAAGCTGATTTCATATTTTCTTGCAGGTTGTAGATGCTCTTTATGATTGCAAAAGTGAGGTGATTGGACCTGGATTTTTTAGATTCAAGGCTGAAATTGGTAAAAGCCCTTATGTTCTGGCATTTCTCCATCTCTAAAGCAGTTACTTCATTGTCATCACTTTCAGTTAGTATGTGTGATGGCAATTGAAACTTTTACATATTTCTAATGCTGGGATGGCTCCTTTTTGGATTTGATCTGAGTTAGACTAATTTTACTAGTAATCAGAGTGCAGTACTTTGAAAGAGTAGGAAACCAATGAGTCACGCTTAGTGATTAGTGTGTTTCGTGATAAGGTGGTGAACTTATCTGGTATGCCGTAACCTGTGACAATATTCTGCATGATTTTGATGTTACTACTGCAGTACTGCTGGCAGATGGTGCCTGCCGTGATCTATACTGCCACCCCAAGCCCATTTAATTTTTTAATGAGATGGAAAATTTGACTACCCTTTGGGGGTAATCGTTGTTATTGAACACTTCAGATAGTTAATCCTTTTCTTCTATTTGCTTAAGTGAATTTGGATTTGTAATCAATCAAGTTGATTTGGTCTTATATGTAAAGAGTTGTCATACCTTTCACTAATGGTTCTAGTATTGAAGGTGTTTAGTTTAGAGACATGCTGCAGCCAACTAATCTCTTGACTTGAATTTGCATTTTGCTAAACACTTTAGGTTAGAGATGTCTACAATTGGCATGGGCAGCTCCCATCATAGTTTTCCCACTGGGCCTGGCTTTTCTGAATGCATGTTTGTTGGGGCTGGCACTGGTATAGCTTATGGGGTTGCGGTTGGGTGATAGCGCTTCATTTTCATCAGCATCCCTACCTAGGTTACTTATTGCTAATTATTATCTTTTATTGAATGGTCTTATGACCCTGCTACGCTTCGTTTCCCAGTTCAATACCTGTTCCTTTTTGCTTTAGGAAAAGACCTTTTGATATTTATTGCTGTTTCTTTGGTCTAATCATCTCACAGATTTCAATGGAGTTGTTCTGGTGCAAAATTATTTGGAGAGGACTGGCCGTGGAACATGGGCCAAACAGGTACCTTTGCCCCCTTGAAAATACTGTGTCTGCAGGATGTGCTTTTTTGTAGTCGTATTCTTCTGTCAGTAATTTAGTGAATTATCGCTATTTTTTCTTTTTGTTTAAATTTTAGTTGATTTTTTCCCCTGTTACTATTTCAGCTGTCAGTTTATTGATGTTTGGTTGCTTTGTCACATGCTATTCTTGCACTTATCATGACATCATGATTGCTCTAATACTTCCTGTTGCTAATTAGAAACAATAGGAAATATAAATAAAAGTCATTTTTAATAAAAGAATGGGGAAACAGTTGCGTGCACTTAGCATATATATTGTCTCGATATTCTGGGAAAGAACAATGTCAAGAAGTCAAGAAGTAGAATGTGTCAAGTTTCATCATGTCACAGTTACCGGGCATGTGAGCTGTGGTCTTGTACCCTTGTTTTACTATACCTTTCAAAAGAACTCTTAAGACTATTCCAAGTTTCCAACACATCAGGCAACTAAGAACCACCTTTTTGTTTTATGCCTGCCGTTTCTCATAATAATATAGATAATGCTTATTTACTCAGACTTTTTATTATTTGCCTTGTACAGTTCCGGGAAGCTGCAATGTCCAAGGATGATACGGAGTTACTCCGGGTCATGGCTAACTATGGTATGTGAAATATATGTTCCTCTATAGACAGATCTACCCTTGCTACCTTGGTCTGAAACCATACTGCTTCTACAGGTGAGGATGTAGTGGAAGCTCTGGGATATGAGGTGGATCGTCTGGAATCAGAGATCCAGAAGCTTGTTCCTGGTATCAAACATGTTGACATCGAAGCACACAACCCAGAAGGGCTTTCTCTTAGAGCAGAAGTTTTGTAGATTACCTGCGTACACCGCATTAATTAATCACACTTGCTGATCACTGCCAGTTTGATTTGTTTCTGACGGCATTTGATATGTTTGCCCCTTTGTTGCTTTTCCATCGTGGTCAATATAAGAATCAGATGGCTATTATTTGTAACAGAGAAGGGGAAAAAATACCAGCCTTTTTACTCAGACCCTGTTTGGCCAATTTTGGGATCTAGGGCATGGTTTTTGGAGTGATTGCTTCCCCTAAATACTGCAGCAAATTGGTCTGACTTGTGTTTACTCTGCTGGCAAATTGTAGCAAGATTTGCTGATGATTTATTGATTTTAGAGTGCTGTTTGACCAAGCAGCCTGTGTGGCCAGAAAACAGGAACCGTTCCATAGAAATCACTGTGAAAATATACTGTGTTATATGTTGAACTTCTGTGGCCTGATTGATGTATGCTGACAAAAAATAACTATAGCACCAGCCAGACTGGATGCCGCGTCATCCATATGCGGACAATTCATGTATAGTAGTTACAATTCTTTGAATAACACGCCAACTCCGTGGGGATAGACTTCCAATGAACTGTAACTGAAGCTATATCCAAATTGTGCAGGCATTTTGAAGAAAATGAAACACAGCTCATAAACAAAGCTCAACCAAAGCAAACAGGACCACGGCGGCAATTGAAGGCGAAAGGCCAACTGCGATCCTATAGCTTGACCACACAAACTCAAACGAGTGTGTACTGAGTACTGGGAAGGTAACACTGCAAAAAGAAAAAAAGTATACACATTCCATTCATTGTCCAAAATCTCAGGAAGAAACTAGATAACAGGAGCATTTTCCTATATGGACTGACACATTTTGTTCAGGCACCACCACATTGGCCCTTCGAGGCATGAACACAGATGTGTACCTCTCCTAAATATTTTCTGCAGTTCTATGCGTGTGCGCAGTACTCTTCCAAGAGATCGCGGAAGAGAGATCCTTCAGTTTCCATGAGCTTCATAGGTTTGTCATACTCCACTAATTTACCTGGAGAAGTAAGTTAGCTCATCAGTATATCAGTATGAAGTCTCGTACTGCAAACTGCCCTAATACAGATTTGGTTTTATTTTTTTCATAAGACAGAACAATTGAACAGGAAAAATATAAAACCTAAGTTAAGAACAGTTGAGCATTATTCATGGTGTGCAAAGTAAAGCATTGTAAAAGTTCTCTAAAGTTAATAGGAATAACTGATGCAGAAAAGGCTGAAGTGATATTGAACTTTTCGGACAGCCAGATACTACTGAGTGCAGGTCATTTTGCCTGCCTGAAACGTCAAAGAATTCCATCTGGTACATCTTCCAATGCTGAACCGTTGGTCCATGAGTATAGTACCATCACTATGTGCTCTAATAAGATGCTGAGAAGAGAACCTTACCATCACTGATTGCAAGTACCATACTGCAGTTCATAACTGTCGGTATACGATGCGCAGCAGTGATTACAGTGCAGTCTTTGAATTCTGTCCGGATGATTTTCTGAAGGATAGCATCGGTTGCATTGTCTATAGAGGCTGTGGCCTCATCGAGAACTAAGATACGGCATCTTCTCAAAAGTATTCGTCCTAGACAGATGAGCTGCCTCTGTCCCATGCTCCAATTTGATCCGTCTTCAACAACTGTACAGCAAGATCTTAGTCAACCACTTTTGTGCGGCGCAGAGATAAATCCCATATTTTGAAACAGATAAAAGGCAATTGTGCCATTGAAAACATTTTCATAATGTTAAGGTTGAAAAGAAACCAAGGTATAGACAGATGGAGCAAGGCCTACTTACCCGGTGAATCCAATCCCTGTACCTTCTCCTGGACAGAGTCAAGAAGTTGGCATTTGTGAAGAACCTGCACCAGATTAGTAACTTACCAATTTATTGGTTCCTTTTTTGTTTGATTGATTGAAGATGTGTACCATAAAAATGGTCGAGAGGCTTTGTTACATCTGACGAGCTCCTAAATCAGTTCAGTCATCTCATTTGATAATGTTCTGATTCTTTTCTTCTGAAATTGTTAAGCATTATCTCATTGCTTCATGGTAATCTGAACATACAATTGCCATATCTTCTCATTGTTCCAACAATTGAAAAATTAAAAATAAAAAGCATAAATCTGAACACTGAATAACAAAAGGAACAGCTGATGTAGGAGTATATATTATAAAACATCTTACCTCCCATATTTCTTCATCCGTGAATTTCCCAATAGGGTCAAGATTGTACCTTATGGTGCCCTGAAAAAGTGTCAGATCTTGTGGAATGATACCTAAACGTGATCGCAGGTCATATAAGCCTATTGTGGTGATGTCTATGGAGTCTACCAATATTTTCCCTTCAGCTGGCTCAACAAGACGAAACAATGCACCAATTAAAGTTGTCTTGCCACTTCCTGTCCGGCCAACAATACCAATTTTATCTCCACCTTCGAAGGTGCAAGTGATTCCATGTAGCACAAAGGGAGCATCTTGCCTATACCTAATCTGTTTAATAAAAACCAGTCACACAATTTCGTTAGAATTCATAATTTCCATTCAAGTGATACATGTAAAAATTTTATTTTGATATCCTTTAAATCTCTAAGATCCACCCTGCCAACTTGGGGCCAGTCTTGTGCCGGTTGATGTTCTTCAACAACTTCGGCTGCTTCACTTTGTATCTCCATGAACTGGTTCACCCTTTCCACGGAGACAATTTGATTTGCAAGGCTGCATTGGTTTTGAATGGAGAAAACAATGGACACATTTAAGGATAGAGCATATGACAATGCCATTCCTACAAAACCTGTGCAAAGTATGAACAGGAATAATCAGTGTTTCTTACGGAATTTGAGTGCTCATAACTTGAATAATATCAAATGTATATATGCTTTTTTTTCTTCCACTAATCAAGCCATGCATTCATCTTGGTTTTGCCATTTTGCATTCATTGGACTCAAATGCTAATGAATCAAATCAGAGCGAATAACATTCCCCTTAAGGAAACAGGCATTGCCGACATAATACTGTTATCAAAATTGCATTATCATTATAAAAACGCCAAGTCACCAACATTTATATGCATCCAGCAGAACTGGCAGCATGAGAAATATACAACAAATCAACAATCACCGGGTATTGTGTCCGTCGGCCTAAAAAAGGTATAGAAAGATCATTACTTTCATGGCTTGATTTCAGGAGCCTAAGAAGACATAGGATATTCTTTAAAGTGCATCTAACAATTTACTGGAAATCAGATGCAAGAATCAATGGTGATAGAGGTTGCAGGCTATTTTTAACTTATGTCCAATATTTGCATCGTTTTGGCAATACTAGCAACTACTAAGAATTGCTCACCGGGGCTAAATGTTCCAGGAGGAAGAAGAGCCATGGCAAAGACACAAAATGAAACAATAACAGCACTCATGGTTTCCAGCCGTAGAATCAGCCATTCAGTTGCTGCAAAATTATAAAAGTACACGCTAGCATTCTTGTCAACAAGCTCTAAATATTTAGCAAGGAAACAATCTTCTTCCTTAAAGGCCCGAATTGTTGTAGCCCCTGAAATCGCTTCACCTAAGTGTTTAGCTAGAGTGGACTTGGTAGTGCCACTGATCCGCATCAGTTCCTTAGCTGAGGCTAAATAGTACCGCTGCATGACCAAGCATAACAGATTCCAGTCAACTGGAGCTGTGAGTAGAAGAGACAAGAGAGCTGACTTCTCAGCCCATGGCCGTGGTGTCAAACACGTCCATAAAAAAACAGGGACCGGTTAACAGCCTTAACCTTCTATTTTTTTTTGCATGAAAAGTTTTCAGGTTTTAAATTTTGTCCAAATCTATTTAAAAAAATGTTGTCCAAAGTTTCACAAAAGATCAACATTTAACTAAATATTAAAATTTGCTCCAAATAGGAAAATCCTTGCCATTACAATTGATGAGTAGCCCAATAAAATTGAGTCCAGCCAACAGAGTCGCACAAAATTACCTGCAATCTGGTTGCCAAAACTATCATTGGCACTACAATAAATAGAATTTTCCATGTAACAACAGCCAAGACCCCCAGATTGCTATATGCGTTTAAGCTGGCACTAATGCTAAACATGAAGGTGAATGGAACATCAAGGTCAATAATACTTAAATCTGAAGAAACCTGCGTGAGAAAAGGCATCAGGTTAAAACATCGATAAAAAATCCCCAATTCTAGAAGGAATCTTGATTTTATTGTGTTTTCCACTATCTGATCTTTTAAAGGATTATTACCCGGCTAAGTACCCTTCCAAGAGGGGTAGAGTCGTAGAAGGACACTGGTGCACGGCACAATGAAACAAGTAATTGGGAAAATAAGGATCTTGATGTCTGGACCCCAAGAACAACAATAAATAAGGATCTTGATAGTAGGAAGAACGTCATACAAACTCCAATAACAATGTACACCAAAATCAACTTCAGTGTATTAACACTAGGATTCTGGACATTTGCTGCCATCCATGAATTCTGTGATTTTTGCCCAGCTAGGAGAACTATGTAGGAAATAGCACAAAGAGAGACATTCAAGAAGCCTTTGTTCTGGCGCAGGTAGAGCATATAAGGTTTGAGGCCTGTATCCCTAATTTCTCTTTCCTCTTTTTTAATCAACTGATCTGCTGGTGATGGCTTCACAGACTCTAAACATAAGCTTCCATGAGTATCATTTTTCTCCTTAGTCGATATTTCCTTTGCTTTTTGTGGTAACTTTTTGTTGGGATCTGAAACACCAATAGTATTTTTGTGAGCATTTACAAGCTTCTGAAATTCTTGACAAGACACCACTAGACTTGATAAGGTGCTGATCAGATAATCTTCCCATTTGACATTAACTGCAAAAGACTCTATTTTATCAACAAATGGAACATATAATAAACAGAAAACCATGTGATTAGGGTGAATGTAAAACACAAACCAGGATGGAATCAAATACGGGTAGAAAATCCACTTGGTGGGTCACCAAAAGAACAGTCTTGTCTGATAGAGCACCCATAACATATTCCTGTGCAACAAGAAAATTTTTGAAAACCAATCAATGCTCAGGTAATGATATTGCGTCTCACAATTGTTACATCGTTCTTACATTGAAGAGACTTGTTGCTGTATGGGCATCAACAACACTGAAAGGGTTGTCAAGCAGATAGATGTCTGCATTTTCGTATAACACACGAGCAAGCTGAATACGTTGCTTCTGACCACCGCTAAGAGTTACCCCTTTCTCACCAATTTGACTATGATCCCCATAAGGGAACATTTCAAGGTCCTTGACTAAGCAGCACCTTGAAAGCGTTTCTTGGTATCTTTGCTTGTCCATTGGACATACAAAGAGAATATTATTTTCCACACTTCCTGTTTGGATCCATGCATTTTAAGAAACATATGCAATTTTCCCACAAACTTGGATCTGAATGATTTGATGACGATTAATCAGTAGAATTTAAATTTTTACCCAAAAAAGGAGTTAATTAGCATAATTTTTGTTGGTGAGGATTTAGGTTATACTGATTAATTGTCATCAAATCATTCAGATTCAAGTTTTTCTTGGTGAGGAATTAATTAACATAATCATATCATAAATTTCGTATTGCTCAACTATTAGGTAGTAAACTCTATAACTGCAATTGAGGGACAGAGTTTGCAGAGATTATAATTTTTTTCAATCAGCTGATGCATTGGGAACTTAACCAAAGTAGCATTTTCTTGCATGACGTGTTCAAAATCTCACAAACTACCGCTGCAAGATTTTCTGTTCCGTAAATATGAAGGTAATAGAAAAGCATACCATGCCTTCTGTTTTGAGGACCTCTCCTAGTACTGCAGCCAAAAGTGTTGTCTTCCCCGACCCCACCTCGCCACAGATTGCAACCTTCGCTCCATTTTTTACCACCAAATTTATATTCTTCAAAGTTGATTTAAAGGGGTTCTCATCCCATGAAAAACTGCCAGAGTTTATCACTATTGGAAACTCGCCTACACAATGTTTGTTTCTTACTTGTCCACTCAGCTCAGGTGCATCAAGAAACTTTGCAATCCTACTGAAAGCAACCTTAGCTTGTATTACAACTCCAATAACATCTGGTATCTGCCTAATTGGATCTTGCACAAGGCTCAGAGTTGCAACAAGGGTGAAGACATTGCTAGCATCTAGAGGAATCTTCAAAAGGTAGCATGTGAGGAAGGTTGCAGCCGAAACAAAAACCGGTGATGCCCAGAACAGCACTCTGCTGTATGCTTTACTAAGCTGGAATGCTGACAACCACTTATATTCAACCTCCCTTAACCCCTCGATGACCATCTTGAAATGCTTCTCCCATGCATAAAGTTTCAAGACTTTCATATGAGTTAAGGACTCGGACATGGCCTTCAGTCTCACATCTTGCGCTTTCCTGAGTTCACTCTGAAATTTGTGTTGCAGTTTGGCTACTGGAGCATTGCAAAGCACAGTGATTACGATGACAACCAGTGATGCAGTCATGGCAAGACCAACTGCATTATACAGAATCGACAGAGCAATGCAAAGTTGAAGACTTGCCGTCCATGTTTGATGGAACCGGTATGGGAATTCCCCGATCCTGTAGGCGTCGACAGTGACAGCTCATGATCTCTGCAGAAGAATGCTCCATTTTTGCTGTGTTGGATAATTTCTGTTGCTTCTTATAGATAGCAGCTGACAGGAATGACCTTACCTGCAGTCCCAACCTCCGAGTTCGGAAATACCACTGCCTCTGAGACAAAGATTCACAACATTTGCAAAAGAACAGTGCTGCAGCCAGGACATAGGCTTCATATGTAAAGGTCCCTTTCCCCTAGGAAACATTGACGAATGCCTTCGAGAAGCAATGGGCCTGAAGATAGTGTGAGCACCTTTACTAACGTAAATAAACCTGAGACCATGATCCCACTTTTGTGACAGGAAAGGATTGTCCAAAAGACCGATGGCGTGCCATTTCCCTGCAGCTGCTTGTTGCTGTTCATCTTCTCGAAGAACATCAAGTACTGGTTGTGTGCCCGATCTGCGTGGTCTAAAAGTGACAAGTCTTTTGCAAAACCCGGCTTTTGCAATAGTGGTCCAAAACCCGGCTTTTGCAAAAGGGGCCACCTGACTGGCAGAATGAGCCGTGTCACCATCACCATTGGTCTCGAGGTTCAGTGGCTCACATAAATCGTTGTCGGTTCCTCCATAACCATCTTCCCTGATGTGCCAAATACCATATACAATGAGGAGAATCGTCCCCAATAGGAACAGAACATCTAAACAAGCCTTCATGGTGATGGCCTTATCTGAGAGGTCGATGCGAACAACTGAAGAGTAAGAAATGAATGCGGCGCATACGGTCAGGGAAACTGACCAGAACCGAACAAATGCCACTCCAAGGAACCATGGCCTGACGCCGAAAGCAAAGCCGGTAAGGATCAGGCTGAACCCTTGAAGCAATGACACCAGCCACCAATGTGGCAGGTAAACAGAAGCATCCACGGCCACCATCCACAGTCCCAGGCCAAGATAAACCAAGCCCAAGCTGCCATCGAACACCACACCAGCAAGCTGCAAAGGTGAATTGAATCTGAGTGTGACAAGTTGCCGCGCAGAAGCTCTGTTCTTTCGACACCTGAGAAGCAGCTGCAAGGCAGGGAAATGACAAGGAGTGCAGCGACGCCAATCAGCAGCAGAGAGTTCGCGCAAGTACAAGAGACTGAAGCTTGCTCGGTGCGAATTGGGCTCCTGCACAAGTTCATCCTCCAAGGTGATGAAGGTGAGAGAGGTGATAACTGATAAGCTAGAGGGCTCACTTGTGGAGAGGGGAGACCCAAGTGGAGAAGCGCAACGCCCAAAGAATGAAACAAGTAAACGGCGCATGAATATTTCGTTCTTGTTGATCAAATCGGCAACATGAATTCCTTCAGCCACTTAAAAGTGGCCTTACTTATCAAGGAGCACCAGCAACAGCTCCATCACATTGGAAGAACATGTGAATACTACCTAACCTTACCGTTTCGTCAGGGAGTGGTTTGCTTGTTTTTTTTTGGCTGTATGTCCTTTTATTCTTTTTACAGTTGTTGTGTGGCTGTGGTGGTCGTTTTTTCCCCTCTTCTTTGTTCTTTGATCACGTTGTGCTAGTGGCTTAGTTGTGACCACCTACCCCACACTGATCTGTTTTTTTCTGTTTTCCTCCCTCTCTGATAAAATTTAATGGCAAATCGCGTGTCGTCTCGTCCTTTAGAAAAAAACTTGGCACCTGGAGAATACAAATGTATGCATCAAGTATGGTCATTTTTCTGCCTCACAAAAATTTTTTAAATTTTTTTCCCTCGGAAGAGGAAACAAAATAAAACATCTTTTACTAAGAAGAGGAAAATATGAAAAAAGGGGGAAAAAAGGAGAGCCAGAGGTGTAGTTTCATTCCATGAAGATAAGCTTACTCAAGGCACACCCACTCCAAAAAGGCAACTAAGCATTGCGACACCTCATCAATTATGACATGGCATGCTAATTATGAAGAGAGAGGGAAGGAGTTTATCATGATGAAACTCTGTATACATTGATTCCAAGATTATGAAATCCGATGAAATTAGAATTGGGAACTAGAGAGTTTCATTTCATCTCATCACATCCAATCACGTGCCTCACAATTAAATGATATGTCCAGTCTATGAAACTATGGAATGAAATTCTGCATTGTAAGATCTTATTTTATTCATCTACTTAAACCTCTTTCGATGATATGTCACTCTTGGAAACTGCGATTTGAAACCTCCTGCTAGGAATAGCCTAATAATATTGCTAGACATTTAACTGGCCCACACTTTCGTTTGGTATATGCGGAAGATAAGAGTATCAGTTTTACAATTCATCCACTGAAGACTCAAGCTCAGTTTGTCTTCTTTTCCAGGGCATTTGAATTTGCAGTAAGTGGTGTAAGTAACTAAATCTCCATGAATATGTATTCCGTAGCAAAACTAGCTACAAAATTTCTTGTATTACAAGGAACATTTCTCAATAAACTATTTCCATGTAAATGTGCCTGACACGCATGGCAACCAAGTCTGTGCATCCTAATAAGTTGCAATGCTATATACTACAAACTAAAGATGTCAGTTCTTGTAAATCTAAGGTAAAAAGTGGAATTTGACTAACAAAATAATCGAAAGTTCACAACTTTAGATTTGAACATTGTATCGATTATTTCGGCACCAAGATGGCTCCAAATCAAAAACTTTTGACTTATAAAATTGTAGATATCGTCGAGATCTACAATTTTCGTGTAAAGTTTGTCTCCATCCAAGTTCATATAAAAGTTATGTTTTTTTCTAAATGTGCAACGTGGAGAGGGGACATTCCGCCAATTGAATTGGTGGTAATGTGGGTGCAAGAGACATTCCGCCAATTCAAGTGGCTATAGCCATTTTAAATGGCTATATAAGTATAGTTTTGCAATTTTTTTTGTTGGATATATATTTTTTCAAAACACTAAAATAAAAAATATAAAATGAAAAATTTCAATTCCATGGAAGGCTGGGAATGGGTCGGCCCAGACCTGACCCTGCCCCTGCCCCATGGCCTCAAGGCCAAGCTCTGAGGCCATAGGCTGACCGAAACCAGCATTTGCCTATAGCCTCAATGGCTCAATGGGCAGCATGGTTCCGCTGACTTATATAATCACTTCCAAACATACCATGCTGGAAACATATAATTAACATTTAATTTTATTACAGGTCGTTAGCAAACATCATTACAGCAACAATGAGGAGGCTGCTTCTCCATAGTTACAAGTCGCTGCAACAACAATACAGAACTTCTAATTCATTTTTTCACTAGACTTTGTTGCTATATAATCTTACTGGATGTTACTGAATCACCTGCTAGATGAGGTACCCCTTAGGTACATTTCATGAGCCCCTTCGTCATCTTCCATTTTTCTGAAATCCAAGGTTGAGAATCAAGTTTGTTATAAAAAACTACTGAAGTCCATGCTACAGAAACTGTGCAAAAATAAGCCATGAATCATTTCAGAATCCACTTGCTTCAACTAGTGTAAAACTGTGCAAAAATAAGACAAGAATAATCAGAATCCACTTGCTTCCACTAGTGTAAAATTGTGCAAAAATCATCTCACTAAATTAGCAAGCAAGGGACCATATATATGAGAAGATGTATCTCGCTCGATGTGACCTCAAAGCATAGCAACCATCTGAAGTTGCTGCTCATGAAGGCCTGGCTGGAAGTTATCTAAGTGTTTTGCATGCTACATGATCCCACAATAGAGTTCATTACTGTGGCATATTTAGCTTTAAAATGCACTCTTGTGGGTCAGTTCAGCTATCCCATGGGTCGACCCGGCCCATTCCCATCCCTACATGGGACAATATTTCCTGAAAATCCCAGAGTTATGAAAGATCAAATGAGTTCTCGTAATGGAAGGTGAAAGCAATCCATTGATTCAATGCAAAGTTCTTGTACTATGGGATAATTCACGTATGGTATGGAAGTATTATTGATATTGAGCTTAGAATTTTGGAATGCGTAAAGGGGCACGACTCCAAAGCTAATAAAAAGAGAAAATTCCTATATGACACTAGAAAGTTTTGCCTTACTTATTTGACACTGGCATTTATTTTTCGTTCATTTCTTGACATTTATGTTCCTTATTTGATATCGGGATTTATTTTGCATTCCTTTCTTAGCATTTATTAGTTTGGCTGGTAAGTCCCACTTAAAGAGGCATTTTTACCCCTCATTTTATCTAATGATATATGGTGAGTTTCATGCGGCTGCATCAAAGTTGAGAAGTCCTTGTGACATATGGTGAAATAACGTGCAACAACGAAATTGGATAATTTGCTGTGAATTATCCAAAGGATAATATAATAGCTGCACATTATGTTTGCGAATTTCGACAGCTTTAGCCAAATAATTCTTCATTGAAAAATTTAGAGATTAATGATCCGCCCATTCCAGCATTGAGCATGAACACGCATTCTCAAAAAGAAACATTTACAGGATTGATGTCCTGTATAGAAAAAAAATTCATATAGGATATGGTGTATGTGTATGACAGTATGAGAACCAATTAGGCTGGGGTGCCAGGTGCATCATCAGTTCATGACATAGCTGTGCTATCGGCCCACTGCTTTCACCCCACTCGCTATTGAGGCATCATCAGCCCGTCGCCATGCCAGCGTGAATACCATGGTGCACTTAGACAGCTCGCAAAGGAATCGTTCAGGATGAGAGTAGAAATTTCAGGGGTATTTTGGTACATGTTGAAAGTGAATTTGATGAAAGTTCCTAACGAATCTAACGGAAGTGTCAAGAAAGGAATGAAAGATAAATTCCAATACCAAATAAGGAACAAAAGTGTCAAAAAAGGAATAAAAAATAAATCCCGGTGTCAAATAATGGAGGAAATAAATTTCTAGTGTCATACAGGAATCAGATTTTTATACGGTGCCATATAGGGAATTTTCTCTAATAAAAACCCACTCCCACCAAAATAAATATTAGCAGTAATATGTTGAATACGTGGTGTATTCTTTCCTAACGAAAGAAAATGAAATGTACACATGGTCAGATATTCAACTTTAGTTCAATACTTCTATTACAATCTATTTACCTTGTTTGTGTACTGTAAAAAGGGAAGAATTCAAGTTGGGGACGGGACTTTCTTTCATCCCGAGTTGTTATACCAAATTGGTGTATCAGTAGTTTCAGATACTGAACACAATGCAAGCATTGTGTTTCCGTAACCAGCAACATTTTTAGGAGTGAGCTGTCCCTTCTTTTTTATGCTACCAAGCTAACTCTCGTGTAACACAAAAAGATTCTCAGAAGAATCACTTAACTTGCAAATGGTATGTAGTGCATCATCGAACTTGCATACTTGTTCACCGGAAGTCCTTTTTGAATACGTAAGCACTGATCCTTCACATAAGATGGTTTAATCCATCGTGGCATGTGAATGCCGTACACAACGGTTTTTTTCACAAAACCCCTTGAAAGAATTAGGTGACCATGTTTGATATGTTTCTTTATCATGTTAGAGGCACCGAAACAAAAACAGAGTACGACCCCGGCGGCGGCACTAATGTCTGGCAAGAGTTTCGGCGACGTAGATGGGCCCTCAGAGGAGAGAACCAGACGGATTGCCACCACAATATGGTAAGTTCATGAACTCATTTGTATTTGGGGTAGGGCCATATAACATAGAGTTTAGATGATGGGGACACAAAGCTATAGGAAGTGATACAAATTTGGCTGTGAAAGGAATGCAAGATCTTGTATTTTCACTTGTTTAGATCATATATATGGTTCGAGTTTTGATTGCTAAAGTGGTGGTTCTACAATGTAAAAGGTGGTCGTTTTTTTTTCATGTTCTCATATATAGGTGCATGCCGTTCAGCATACACCATGATGGATTCTTTTGTGGGCTCTTGGACCAAAACCACGCTATCACAACTCCAAGGTCGGTTGGTTTGATTTAGAAGGGGATAACCTTGGCTAGGGGAGCACAAACGAGGGCAAGAGCAAGTGGCAAGGCAGCACTCAGATGCGCTGAGGATTTGGCCCGCAGGCCGCAGCTTTGTCGATTTGTGGAAGAAGCAGATGCAAGGAAAAGAGTTAGCTGAGTGGGTTCTGTGCAAGATGTGATGCAATTCTGGTGAAAAACACCCTGCTCAGCCCTCACGTGCGTCATGCAGTTCCACGTCATCGTTTCCACCTGGTGAAATTGATCACACGTGGCTAAAAAAAGACCTCGGTAAACAAAAGTACAAGTTTGCACTACCAGATAACTCACCTTCCATACAACCTTTTTTTTCGATTAATTTTGGACTCAGGACTAAAGGACCTTCAATCCTGAGTCAAAAATGAACCACCGACGGGAGGAACTTTAGTCCCAGTTGAAAGACCAACCGGAACTAAAACCCCCCTTTAGTCCCGGTTATAACTGCTAGTGAGATGAGGGGGCGTTTTGTCCCGGTTGGAAATACCCACAGGCCCCCTAGTCTCGGTTGGAAACACCAACCGGGATAAAACGTCCCTTTCCACGCGCCCCCTCCCCCTCTCTCTACCTTATCTTCTTTTTCTCTTCCTTTCTCCCTTGTCCTCTCCCGGCCCGCCCCTCCCTTCCCTCCCGCTGCTGCTACCACCACCACCACCTCCTCCTCCCTCTCTCGGCTCGCCCCCTCCCCTTCCCTCCCGCTGCCCCCTCCCCCTCCCCCTACCTGCCACCGCCTCCCCTCCTTCTCCCGGCCCGCCGCCTCCCCTTCCCTCCCGTCACCGCTGCCCCCTCCCCTCTCTCTCCAACCCCTCCCCCTCCCTCTCCCAGCCCGCCCCCTCCCCTTCCCTCCCGCCACCGCCGCTCCCTCTGTTGCCGCTCCCCTTCCCCCTCTGCTCGCCCCTCACTGGCAGTGAGGAGCGGCAGCGGGGCGAGGTGTAGGGTAGTGGTGCGCGGGGGAGCGGCGGCCAGTTGAAGGCGGCAGGGTGCAGGCGGGGCGCGACGGCGCGCCAGACACGGCGGCGCACGGGGCATATGTATGCTAGCCCCTTCCCTCTCCCTCTCCCTCTCTAGTAGGGCACAGGATGTCGCGGGCCAGGTGGCCGGCGGGAAGCGGGGCCGAGCGGCACGGTGGTGACAGCGGCGGGGCGAGCTGCGGGCGATGGCGGTGGCCCTTTTTTTATTTTTTTTGAAACTTTTTACTCCCGGTTGGTAACACCACCAACCGGGACTAAAAAAAACTTTAGTCCCGGGTGAATGACCCCACTTTTATCTCGAATAGTTAGTCCTGGTTGGATTTTCGGGATCTATGACCCATACCAACCATGACTAAAGGTCCGTTTTTTCCAGTAGTATTTGATGATATGCCATGTATCAGTAGCAAGTTAAGTGATTCATGAGAATTTGGTGAAAGTTTAATGATCTGTCGCGCATTTTACTCGGAATATAAACACTATGTACATATTAGTACCCTGTTGCTACGAGCAATATATATAGCCAGAACCAAGACAAGAAAAAATATTGCATTAGGAATTGGAGGTCCCGGGAAAGCTATTACCTTGGGCGAGCACAAGACCAAACATTGATCCTTCGGAGCTCATCCAGTAATATCTATAGAGGTCACGTGGATTTTTTTTTCCAACTGGAGGAGAGAACTCTGAGGTGGCCACGTGGAATTTGATTTTGTCTGCCCAATAGACAAAAGTGTTATTTCCGCCAGTCCATGGACGGAAACTCAATTTTTGTACCCAGTAAATGATGGTGCTATATTTCGTATTACTCTAATTTGAGGAATACCTTCCTAAATAACCTATGAAGTAGTGTTAAAATAAAAAAAATAAGCAGATGCTGGCACCTAACATGTCATCAGTATACCAACCTTCTTTTACTCAATTTACAAATGCAGACATACTTTCGTACTCTCTCTACCTGTGGTAGTATATTTGCACCCCCGTCACCAGCTATCAAAGTTTCATCAGTGAAGAAAAGTTAGGAGAATGAGAGACCCCATGAAAAATTCGGTCACCTTCTCCCTCAAGCCACAAGATTCAATTATTTGTGCTAATACCCGTACCCTATGAGCACCTCCGAAAGACTGAACTGGCAAATCCTCGAGATTAACGAAGTCACCACTGGCGCTTCACTGTCGACGTCGCCTACTTCTGAAAGAATAATGCCGGTTAAATTCTGAAATAAATCCAGCAAAATGCAAGCACTAGTGTCGAGTCGAGGACTAGAACCCTGGTGGGCAAGGAACCTGCCAGCTGAGCTACGCTCAGTTCGCCTATGAAAACCAGTTTGCAATAGGTGATACAAACTTGTGTAAATTCATAACCAAATATTTCAATAGTTCCTATGCAAACAAGTTTTCTGATTTTTGTTAGAGTTCCTTTTTACATTTTATATGAATAACAGAATAAGCTAAAGCTGTTCCTTCTTTTTGTGCTAGCAACATGTGACTCTCGCAGCATGCGAACGCAATTTCTCATGTATTTTGTTTCTACTAGTGATAGTGTAGTTATAACTATGGCTGTACTTAAGCAACATATAGAAGAGTTCGGTATGAAACTAATGTACAGAAAATTTTTCGAGTTCTAGTGAAAAAAGAAACAAAACCCAAGTAGAAGATTGTGGTGTGTGTCTTTTCGGTAAGAGCAACCATCATTCATTAAAAATAAACAAAAATATCTCTGCCAGTCTCCAGTCTGCAACTAGGCACTGCAAACTCATACGTACGAACCAACTTTTCAATGTGCAGGACCATTATATATTTTCCAACTCGCAGAATGGTAATTATTTTGATGATGGGCTTGCTCTCATGAGCCAGTATTTCAGTTCTTGAGTGTTGTCATTTACTTGTATTATTAGCACTGTGTCAGTCCATTCACACAACTGAGATATACATATGCCATTCCAAAAGGGACTCAATGTTAGCCTGATTGAACAAACATAATGAGTACGTATTAGCCAGAAAAAAGCAATCATATAATGCGCACCAGGTCACCACCATGATAAGTCATGTGCAGAAAAGATTGAGCTCTTAATTTTCCAGTGCACGAACACCAGTAAGGCCCACCAAATAATTATCAGTAGTAATAACCTGACAAGCCATGTAGCCAATTTCTATATACATATGTTCCAGTACTTTATTAGCCAGAAAAAATATAATGCACACCAGCTCACCATATGTCAGGTGCATACCAATAAAGCTCAAAGCTAGAAAAGAGTCACCTCATGAATCAGTAAAGATACTTGAATTCATCTACACTGCTCTCCCTCACCTGGAATTTCAAGCATGCATTGTATAGGCTTAGTTTCTGGGATATATGTGGCTTCCTAGCAGTGATCAAAATTTTGGCTGAAATTTCGTGAATTTAGCGAAATTTTGGTTTTTTTGGTGACGACCGAAATTGTGTTCACCCGAAATTTCAGTACTGTTAATCGAAAGATCACCTTTTAATCCGGATTTCAGCTGAACTTTTGCAAATTTCGTTGATTTCGGTGACGACAAAAAAGGGTGAAAACAAAATTAAGAATCCTGCTTCCTAGCTCTTTGTTACTAGTTGAAAGGTGCAGCTTTGATCCTTAGAAAAGGTTTCTACGATTCATATGAGCCCTACGCTAATTATTTGTTCTTTATCTGAAAAAAATTCAATAATTTTCTACCACATAAGTATTTTATTATATAAATTTGTCGTCATAATTTCCTTTTCATTAGGCATGTGTCCAACAAATGGGCAGTTAGCTGCCATAATTGGTTACTACAGACATTATTAGATCATGTAGTAAAAATTCATACTGTCCGGCAGTTTGTAAGTGTACACATAGCATTCAGTATAAATTAGGCAAAAACCATTTGTCTGTGCACTGTAATAACTGCTGAGGGCAATAAAGCATCGAACTCAAAACTAGTTGCTCCTGCGAACTACAATGCTACATTGTCAATTGTCATCCAGATTACTCGATCATGCTGCCAATGCAAGATGGTTGTTCTTTTGCAATTGTATAGTGACATTGACGACATAATGTCTAAGCATTCTATGATGAAATTGCAGCAACAAGTCAAAATTTTGCACTGATGACTAACCCTGTTTTTCTTTTAGCTATATACCCGCAACAAAAAAATGAGATGATACATGTTATTTATCCTTGTAGTCCTATTTGAACTTTTGTAGTTGGGGATATAATCTCTGGCACCTAATCCTTGTTTCACATACTGCACTCCTGTCAGTCATCAGTATATACACTGACATCCTTTCAACTTTCATACTTCTCTCAACCATCGTGTGCTTGAAATGATATAAGTAACAATAATGTCTGGCCCTGTTACCCACTGCCCTTATCAAGTATTATCAATACTGAAAATGTTTTGGGAATGAGAGACATGACGAAATGGCACCATTGTCTATATTACCACACGAAACGAGATTCATTTCTTGCTTGATCCTAGCAGGAATGATCAGTGGTCAGCCATTAAGGATCAACATACTCTGGGTTAGCTCCTTGACGGTGCAAAAGAAAAGAGTTGTGTGGACACTTGTTCAATGCATACTTGGATATTTTAACAGGTGTATGACTCTTTCAAAGTTTTATTACTATTTCATTTGAGAAAGCAACCCCAAAAAAATTGAGTGCGGAGAATATTGGCTTATTTGGTATGATTGAGTGGCAAACAAATTGTTCATGTTGTTAAGCAAGCCGTGGTTAGAGCTTTCTTAGCTTATTCGCGTAACAGCAAATTCTAGCTAGTAGGAATATCTGCACCCCATTACCCACCTTTTTTTAACATAAACCCCATTAGCCACTAGGCTTATTTGGTTCCATTAATGAAATATGGGAATGGGAGGCCCAGGAAAACAATTAGCATTGCCTCTATGGTCTTGTGCTAAGCTATATTTCTGACTTGGCTGATCCTTGAAATAGTAATCATGCGAGTCATTCAGGATACATATATGTTGGGTGGTTAATCACAGCATTGTTCGCCTAAACAGCCATTTAAACACACTAATTAGCCATTTCTGTTTAGTTATCCATTTAGCCCATTTAATCGGACATTAAATCACAGTTTATCCTGATAATTGGCCTAAAGATAGGTGACAAATCACAAACACATTAGCTTTGCTATTGAAACTGATGGCACGCACAATCGCATGAATGCATTTTCATTTTTGTAACAGGTTCTACGCAATCCAGCTCTTGATAATTGTTATTTGAATAAGCTAAGAATCATAGTAATAAATTTGCGGGCGGCCAGTTGCCTCGTTTTATAGAATTCGACTAACGGGCAATTTGCATCGTATCTTGAGGCCTATTTTGGCTTGAACCCCATCATCTGCTTAATAAATGCTGTTCCTCATACTCTTTGTTGTTGTTGAACAGCATAATATATAAAGCAATTGATAAGTTTCTGTAAAGCTGAGAGATAGACTGAATATAATTTTAACTCTCAAACAGTCGTACAGATGTTCGGCTATTCAATTTCAGTCCAGTTACCATTGTGTGTACTGTAACGTGGAAGAATTCAAGTTAGTGTCTATGCTTTGAGTAGAATATACCCAAGAGAATGCATTTAATTTGTTGCTGCTGTATGACAGTCCATTTTCTTAAATCCACCACACCGCTTAATTTTGTAGCAGAAAATTAGCGTTTATGTTTTCAACAGTTCTTCTGTGAAAGCAATGTGCAGAAAGATTTCTGTAAACTGATAAGCCATGGAGCCAATTTCTGCATATATGTCAAACAGCCCCCCAGCCTTGCTTCCCTCTACCGCATATGTTCCAGTACTTTGTTCCTAGGAACAATGTAGCCAGCAGCCCAGCACGAATACTACCAAGCTTTGCGCTGGGAACGGGAGGCTCTGGGAAAACTGTTGTCTCGTGTCTCTCGGCGGCTTGCCCTAACAAAGTAACAATAAAATTCGCACGCATGAAATTGCAACAGGAATGTGATGTTTCTGTCACCAAAATGTCGATTTCACCAGGAACGCATCATCATGCTGTGTAGTTTGTTAGGCCTGGGTTTGTGCGTGTGCTTGTGTGGCGCATTGGAGCGAGTATGTGTGTACCCAGACCCAGTAAAATAAAGAGGCATAAAACAAGTAATTAGCCAAGGTTATTAGCCTTTTAAGCAGCCAGCTAGGAAAGGTAATAAAACAGGCCCAGCAACAGGCGAGAACAAAATTTGGGAAATACAAACGAAAACATTGAAAGAAAAAGTAAAAAGGGAACGGTGAGCTAGCCCAGAAAGAAGCCCCAGTCCTGGCAATGGTAGTTCACAAACTCTGGTCACAACCTGTCATATTTATGCCAACATATTTGTTTTCTTTTCTAAGAAGGATCAATTTGCTTGCTCTTTTAAAAGAACAGGATCCCATCTGCATGGCCTGAAGTACAAGCACAACATACTTGTAGCAGCCTAGCAGGCATATGCAACCACGCCGTGCAGCTACATGTATCAAAGAACTAATAATATTGGACAAGCATTCCCTCATTATCCCTAGGATATGTAAGACCTGCAAATTCATAGTTTCAAGTTCTACAAGTTCGGTTTCGAGCTCTAATGGAACAACTATTAAAAGCTGAGTTCCAGAGCATGCTACATTGAGGGTACGGATAGATACTCAAGTCACATCATTCCCTCCACCGATGACCACAATCAGGGCTGCAGCACACAAAGAACAGGGTCATCCCCTCCTCCCCTCTTGCTGTAGCCTGCAAATGATAAAAATAGCAAAGGGTTTAAACTTTTCTCAAAACATTCAAGCAGGATCAATGCATTCATTCATATCTTGTGACTATTAATAAATACAGATGCCGCTCAACTTCAGATGCACTAGTTCTGACAGATACAGAAACAGGAATGAGTGATATGCTCTAATGGCATTTCGTAGCATTACTGCACAATTATTCTAGCACAAAAAATATCATAAGGCCCCATTTTCTTGGGATCTGAATGCAGACTTGTCGCTTAAAACATGTTGATGTCAGGGATGTAGATGCAGAACTCAGCAAGAGATAGAAATGGCAAAAAAACAAAGAGGGATGCAACATCCAACAGTAACATTAACAAATTGCAGTATTTTGGCATACTGTTTTATTGATCAAGTCATTCAGATAGCATCACATGGAAATGAAGGCCATGAAAATGAGACAAGGCAAAATAAGAAGAAAAAAACCTGGAAGAAAACAGCCTCTCCATGCCCACAGAGAGCACATCGGACGGTCTTGGTTCTGGGAAGAGTTGGGTCAGAAGCTACATCCTGCAAGACCTGTGTTCTCTCTCCAGCAGTGTGGTGCACCTCGTTCCGATAGACACAGTTATAGTCAGAGACCTCCTGAATAAAACAAGGATTAGTATTGTTATTCTTAACTTGTAGCCGGAAGAAAGGAGGTTTGAGGAATGCCAAATTCTTCAATTCCCCATTCATAAAAACAGAACACAACTAACACTGTAGGACATGTGGAGTACTAGAATTTTTTTCAGTGTGTTTTTTCTTTCTGCAATGAAGACATATGTGCAATAAATAAATCAGACACAACAATCAATTTGCTGCTACAGTTATGTTTAGCTTTCACCCTGCATAGATGCAGTGAATGAGGGAATTAAGTAGCCAAGGATCACACTGAAGGACACAAGGCATTGGTATGACCCAGCAATATCCTAGAATTTGAGGAAAAGGTGAACAACCAGGCCATCACATGAGCATTGTTGTGCTCATTCCACCCTATCATCCAAGTTCTGTGTGCGAACACCATTCTAGTAGCAATGGACTGATGAGTCGTACCTGGTGCTCGCAGTTGCGACATGCGAAGAAGAGGGTGCGCTTGTCCCTGTCTTCCTTGGGATACAGGATGTTGTTGCTGCACGTCCATCCATCATCAGTTAATTATATTATTCGAGGCAATGATCAAGTCAATGAAAGAGAGAGATAGGAAGAGGGTCAATGCAGGAGGGGGCATACCACTCACGGCAAAACTTCATGGTGCTCATGGTTGCAGCAGTAGCGTCTTCTTGAAGCCCTGAGCACAAACGAGAGAGATTTCAGATTTTGTTCAATGGTACAAACGGAACAGCTAAAATTGCCATGCATCTCCCTAGTAAATCACCACATCAGATTATTCTTGACACGGCAAACTACAAATAAATCACACTGCCATGTCAAAGTGCAACTAGGAGATTGGAGGATGAGTTCTTTTTTTTTTTAAAAAAAAATAAAAGGTACATTGACAACAGAGAAACAAAATGGTAAATCTATAATTTTCTCTAGATGTGGTATTTGGTAATCAAATGAAATCTTTACTAACTTATTGATGGCATAAAATAAGGGCAAAGGGTTTACCCTACTACTACCTACTGAAATTCTGGTTTGTACATCCATCCTCACCAACCACTGCCTCAATATGCCAACAGCAATACCATTATAACAAGAACCCATGAGTATTAAGTGGATAATACTGAGCAATGCTGAACATGTGCTGTTTTTTTTTTCAATTTTCATTATTAGAAAACAAAATGGAATTGGCCAGATCACCTCGCGTCAGTATACAATCAGCTAAAACAGAACTAGAAAAAAAACCCATCAAAATGCGTGGGCGCAATTTCACCAATCGATCTGGTTTAACGGCGAAAACCAACAAAATTCCAATCTATTCTTTACTAGAAAAGTTTCAATTCCTACCCAAGACCTGACCGGGCGAGATCAAAACCTTGATCCGCCGCCTAGGGCATCAGCCCAGAGAGGAGGAGGAGGAGGAGGAGGAAAGAAGTGGGACGGCCGGAAGGTGGAGAGGCAGGCACGGAGCAGTACCTCCAACTCGTGGATAGCTGTTGGCGCGGAGAGGAGGAGCAGGGGTCTCGCACGGCGGCGATTCGGCGGATGGATGGGACACCTGGATGGATGCGCGGCTAGTCGTCTGAGGAACGGGATGCAGGCAGCGGCGGCGGCGAACGGGAAAAGAAGACAAGGCCACCGCCACAGGCAGGAACAGGAGTCGGTCTCGGTGACAGGTGTCAGGTGCGGCTTTTGTTGCCTTCGTTCGTCTCTTCAGACCGCGGTCACGTTTCGATGGATCCTATGTGGTCGTTTTTTTTAATGAAACGGGAGGGGGCGAATCCTTATATATATAAATAATATTAAAGTAGAGTGTAACATACAAGTTTTCAAGACACAAAGAAAGAAAAAAAATCAAAGAAGATTACAACACTAAATCCATCCATAGATTCATGGGAGATTGCAGATGTGCGTTTCTCTTAGAATAAGAAGAGCAAACTTCTTCCGAAACCCGCGCTTTACCGAGTGAAGACTTGCTTAATGTCTTGGAAGATAAGGTCATTTCGTTCCATCCGAATACACCAGCTCATGATGATGATGACATTCATGGAAAAGGTAATATTTAGCTGGGCGTGAAGCGTCTCCAAAATAAGAAAGGCATCTCCTTGCACAATGACTAAGTGTAGCAGGTCTCAACAGGCTCGAGCAAAATTGCAACGAAGGAAAATGTGTTCCAAGAACTCAGCATCAGTACATAAAACACAGTCATGTGATGGTAAAACCATATTCATTCTTTTTAGAATGTTCTTGATGCTCAGTCTATCTTTGAGAAGTAGCCAGAAGAAGACTTTATGCTTCTTTTTGCACTGCTGATTTCCAAAGCCATTTGAAAGCAGGATGAATAGCCCTGCTCCCAATCATGTGCCTGTATGCTCTTGAGGTTGAGAAGAAGGGGGAGCCCAAAATATATGTCCACACATCATTTTCACCATAATTAGTGAGGTCTTGTAATTGCTGTGCAAGGAGTAACAGTTGTCCATATGCCACTTGGGATAGGGGTAGATGGAAAAGATGTTCTATTGAAGAGGCTGACTGAGCTTTCTAGATGGAGATGGATTTAGCTTTGATAAATGAAAATAGTTTTGGGAAGGCTTGACAAGGCACAATATCACCCCATAGGTCAGTCCATAAATAACAGCTGTTCCACTAGAGACATTTGCTACAACCAAACCTTGTAAGCATCCATAAGTCTTAAAGTATCCCTCCACCAAAATGATTTTGCAAGGAAAACTATTTCCCAAGCAGCCTTGGGTGGTATGTTAGCATTGATGTCTACTCCTCTCCGTAGGCAATATTTTCTATATCTATCAATTTGCTTGATCACTGTCTTATGCATCTTGAAAGTGCAAAGGTAGAAGGTAGGGAGGGATGAGAACACTGCATTTGTCATTTGCAACCTTCCAACCTGAGAGAGTTATATGGATGTACTGACCACTCTTCTTTCACATCTAGTCACAAGTGGAAGAAACTCTTCAATCCTTGGTTTTGTAAGACCCAAAGGCAGACCAAGATAGGTAAAATGAGAGAGATCCAGTTGAGCATCCAAACGTTTGAGCCAGAAGATCCATTTTGTCGTCATTTATATTTATTGGGATCATCATTGATTTTGCATAATTCACCTTAAGGCTAGTGTGAGGCTAGTGTGAGGGATATGGGTACGTCCCCATCGACTAGGTTACTGGCTGGACCTGACAAGTGGGCCCGCTCGACCAGGGTGTGCGGACCAAGGACACGAAGTTACTTGGAGTACACAACAGGGCAACTATGCTATCCAAATCTACCTGGATATTGTGGCACGCGTGTTGTAATCCAACTTAGAATACCTTCCATGTAAAAATCGAGTAGATTATATCTAAACTGACTTGTAAATCTTGGTTGTCAGACTATATAAGGCGGCCAAGGGCACCCTCCTAGGGTATATCGAATCATTGAACAATACAATCCACCAGCATACAGGATGTAGAGTATTACTCTCTTGAGTCCTGAACCTGTCTAAAACCCTCATGTCCCTTTGTGCTCTCGTGATCACCTTCGAGTTCTTGATTTCGCAATCACCCTCGCCTACAAATCAACCACCTGTGTAACCCCTGGTGGACTGCCGAACCGATAACTCCGACATAGTGGATGCAGCAAAAAACTGTAACAAACTCTTCAGGAATAAGAGTTGATGAGGGCAACCTTCCATGATAATCACTATGTCATCAGCATACTGGATTATGAGAAAGTTAGTACTGTACTGGGGAGGCACAGGCAGCTGCATTAAGTTTAACTCCTTCGCTTTGTTTAAGAGAGATTGCGGGAGATCTGCATCCAGTACAAACAAAAGTGGTGAGAGTGGATCTCCTTGCCTCACTCCTTGTCGACAGTGGAAGGTTTGCCCTGGGACACCATTGAGGAGGACAAATGAAGTTCCCATGTATCATTAATCTTTTGAGTTTCATAATCTGGAGCATTACCTGATACTCAATTTTATCAAAGACTTTCTCAAAATGTAGCTTGAGGATGATGATCTCCTTCTGTGATTGGTGGTAAAGATACAGATACTCAAAAGTTCAAGCCAGGCTGTGGAGTAGTACTTTTTTTTTTAATCTCGACCTGATCCGACTAGAACATCGGGTGGGCTGGGCACTTAATCTGCTGTGACCATGAATCGGAAACTACGAAAAAACCTCACTTGATTGAGGAAAAAACAGGTCAGACACGATTTTGTTGGCTACCTCTCATGCCTAAAGTTCAAGCCTTATGTTGGACTCGGGCTTGCAAAACAATGATGTGTTTAGAGGTTGTTTGGTCGCTTGCCATCGATAGCCATGCTATACATGTATGTGCTATATGTAGGGCGTCAAAAATAACTCTGATCAGCCAAACAATAGTTAAGTTTGTCTGTCAAAGCCGTAGTGTGGTGGATTGTGGCTGGAGACTTGAGATCCTGTGTTCGATCAAGTCTATCTAATTTTGTGCTTTTCTCTCTCTTTCAATTAGTAGCATGACTCTATTGGTCAATTTCATTTTTTGAGCTGTCCAGTCCCAAATTAGCATGTACTGCATATTACAAAAAATCCGTAGTTTACTTTTTGCAAGTTCATCCTCCCCTTTTATCCTCACACATTCTCGTATTCTATGAATATCAAATCTGATGCCTGCCTCACCAAATCTCAACCTGGGATCTTCTGCCAGTGGCCCTAGTCCTTTGTACCTACCTTATGTTATAAATATCAAATCTTAAACGAAACTCAATTTCGTGAATAGGAGGGCAAGGGAGCAAGTAGAGATCTACTCATGAATTCTATTGGTTGAAATTGATTTATGATTCACTAAGTTATTAAAATAACTTCGATATATATAACTGAAACAAAAGTTCATTTACTATTTCTATTAATTCACTTTATCCATTAACCTTGAAAACAAATTAAACTTAAACATTATTCTTTCTTTGCGCACACATTCACTTCTACATACAAATTTTATAGCGACAGAGGAAATAATAACCGATATTCAAATAACTCAAGGATTTTTATGACTATTTTTATTGAATATATTCAGAGTATGTAATACAAGATTAACATCATATATACAAATTTGTATGAAAATAATAACATAATAACTTAAATTATATTTTTAACATAGGATATCTTGACCTTTGTCATGATATTAAAATTTGTATTTAAAGCTAGACTTTGTATGTGGAGTGTAAAGTGCAAATGTAATTAGCATTATATTGGATCAATTGAAATAGTTTTCAAATAAAGAAAAGGATTATTCTAATGGTCTTTTTTTCCTTATAAGATTTAACATATTCAATCAGATTCCTCTGCGTTTTTTTATATAAGTCTAATTCATGCATCTCACTCAAATGTGAACTCATAATATTTTTGTGCCCACGCTTGAAAATCATTTCTCCAGCAAAACGTGCCTCTGACTGCCTGGCCGTACCAACAGAGCGCCTTTACAAGGCCGAGAACGAAGAAATTAGGAGCCAACGCCGACACGCAACAGAGGAGGAAATCCCCAATCGCCATGGCAACCCGCGCGCCGCCGCCGCAGTCGTCGTCGGCCGGATCCGTGACCGTGACGGTCGATCCCTCCCCCTCGTCGTCCTCCTCGGCCCCGCCCCCGGCGACGGCCGCGCCGGCGCCGGCGCCGGCGGAGGCGGTGGTGCTGCGGCTGAAGCGGCGGGCCAAGAAGAAGGTGTCGTGGAAGGAGGGGACGGTGGACAACGAGGGCCTCGGCCGCAAGAGCTCCAAGAAGTGCTGCATCTTCCACAAGGAGGTCCCCTTCGACGAGGACTGCAGCGACGACGAGGCCCCCGGCGGCGGCGGCGGGCACCGCTGCCCGCAGGGAGATGCTGGCGAGGGCACCAGCGGTAGCGGCGGATGCTCGTCCTCCTCCCACGACCACAGCCATCACCACCACTGATCTCCGTGCGGATTGGGGCTTCTTGATCTCTTTAGGTATTGGGCGAGAATCGATGCTTATCTTCAATCTGGTGTGATGAATTTCTGATCTGATGTAATTTAGTTGAGTGCCAATGCCAAACTCGTTCTCAATTGTTGGAGGAAACATGCTCGTATGGTACAACTATATTGGTGCTTGAGCAGGAAACATGGCAATCATTTGGTGAATTTGAACATGCTTGTTTAATTGATTTCAAGTCTGATTCTTGTTGCTGTCTGGTGTTATACAAACATTTTTTTTCTGCTATCAAGCGTAAATTCGACCTTCAGTAGTTTATGATTTTCAAACCATTTTCAAACCCTCACCAACAAGAATTCTTGCAATAGTGAAATGGACCGAGTTATGCCTGAATGCATAAGCAAGCACATGTGTCTGTCAATTTGCAGTTTCCATTGTTTCTATACTGATCATGCTGTGTTTTGGTTGGTGTAATCCGCAGGCATGTTTGTGGGCCTCTTCTTCAATACTTGAAGTTATTGGAGGGAAACTTATACTTCTTTATGCCAGGCTTTTTGGAGGAAACGTACTGCATTGTTTTGTAATTTGGTTGCTTATGCTAAGATACCATTATGTATTGGAACTTGCAAGAGAACCATTGGGCCAGGTATTTTTTGGCTGTAACTTCGATGGATTAATGTATTGTTCCAGCGTCCAAATATCTATTTCGAGATGTATAGAGTGCTCTTCCTGTTATTATTGTCATAGTTTGGTTGTCGAAGTTGCTAAGTCTGTTCTTCTGGGCGATTCACTGGTTAATATACCTTGCTGACTTTATTGTACTTGCCTCCTATATTATAGTGGTATGCTGTTTGTTAATGATGAAGTGAGGTTGCTCCAATATGATTGCTGTCTTATTGGTTTGGTTATACCGTAGTTATTCTGCTCCTTATAGTAGATATGTTACCTCAATCATTTTATGAAACTTGTGCCATCAGATAAGAACACTAGTGATAAAAATGGGAACATATTGTTTTAAATTACTAACTAGGTCTAAATTTCATCAGAACAACAATCAACTGGTGAAATAAGGTTCTCAAGGTAGTTGTAAATTTAGACTGAAGCCATAAGAAAATTGTACATCCGATTTGTGTTAGGAGTGACAGAAATGGCTGTGAAGGAAATTATCAATTTAGTTATGGTTGCAACGAAAAGGTTTCATTGTGAATGTGGCGTATATTTGTCTTGGACCTAAAGAGATCAGGGTGCTTGATATGAGTTGAAGAATCTATCTGCTCAAGGTACATTCAGTTATGGTCAAGCAAGGCAGCATCAAGGTGAAGCCCAGAGAAATGCAGCCAACTGGATTAGCTTCAATGCCTGTGGGATCGTTGGGTGTGACACATGATCTAAGATTTTCTTGTTTCCTATGGTTACTGGTACATTGCTGTAAATCTGGTATTGGTTGAAAGAGTAGACCCTGATGAGGTGATGACCACTGTACGGGTGGTGGTGGTTTGAAGGGGACATTGGACCTATGTATTCTGTTAGGTGTTCTCATTTTTACTGGTCTTTTTATGTGGATCGCGGGCACTTTAAGACGTGTGCAGCTTCGGCTCTCAGTTTGTATGGATTATGCTTGCTCAGTTGTTTCATTGTCACAGCAACTTGGTGACATGGAGCAACATGAAACCATAAACAGCATCCTGTTATGTGGCTTATGCGACCTGGTCACAGGGATATATAGTTTTGAGATTGCTAACGTTAGCCTGGTGCCCGCGCGTAACAGAACTCATGCCATGGAGTACTGTAGCATATATTTTCCTTTGTGGATCTTAAAAGCGTCCCTTTTTTGTAGATTTGAAAAACTAAAATTATACGTGATGTTGAAAAGTTGTATCGGCTTAGGATTGTTTTCTTATTTGATACACCCTTCGTTTCAAATTGTAGGTCGTTTTTTTTCAAATTGTAGGTCGTTTTGGTTTTTCAAGTTCATAGATATTATTATGCATCTATACATCCACTATATCTAGATGCATAATAATACCTATGAATATAGAAAAATCAAAACGACCTACAATTTGGAACGGAGGAAGTAGCTCGCTAGCCTCAATCTAATATTTGAGAAGCAGGAGAGCATTGGCACAATGACTTGATGCATCAGCTTTGTGTCATCCAGTAGATGCACGACCTTATCACTGAACAGGAACAAATCAGAGCGACCCCAGCTATTTTATAATCTCAGACACGCGTAACAGCTATCTCTGCCTAATATTCAATTAAATTAAATAATATTACATTGCGGTTGTTTCTTCCGACCATCATGGTTGTTTTGCAAAAAAGTTCTTCATAATCAACCTGCAGTCTTTAAAATATGTCTTCACGATTTTACTAAAAGGCTCCTAAACTTTATTACAATTGACCCGAGGTTAAGCCTTTGCTCCCGTTCTTTTGTCCCGCCCACACAGCGCGCTCGCCGGCGGCGGCGCGGGACGCGTGCCACCGCTCCGTCGCTCGCGTGGCCAACCCTCCCCACGCTCACCACACACTATTGCCACTCGCCTGGAGCCTCACACTCCCCTCTCAATGACGTCCATTCCCTTTAGATCTGGAACCAAGACCTCCACATCTAGCAATTGGAGATTCAATTTTGCACTTGATTGGAACGATTTGGAATGGATTACAGAAGGGAGGTGGATGGAAACAAAAAGAAGAGGAGAACGCACTCCTGCTCATGGCGGCCAGAGGCGTTGTGGCCTAGCGCTCGAAATGGGAATGAGGCTAGGCACGTGGAGGACGAGCGCTTGCCTGGGCGACAACAAGGACGGCAAGATGTGTAGTGCCTGGACGACGATGAGGATGGGGCGAGATGCGGATGGTGCCAATGGACGAAGAGGCAGCGACTGGCTGGATGATGATAAATACTGGGAATTGAATGAATAGATAGAGCAGAGGTTAAGCGGCGATTTTTTTTATTTTCATGTGTGGGTCCCACGTAAATAAACAGATAGCTTTAAACCACCCACAAATATCTTCTACTACTATACTTGCAAAGAGAAGACTATTAGGGATGACGCATCAACATATTGTGAGGCGAAGCCAACATATTAGGAACAAGTGAATAAGAACGTGAGAGCAAGTAAGGACCCGTAGCAACGCACGGGTATTTCTGCTAGTTTTATCTTAATTCTTAAATAAGAGGAACTAATGGCCACAAATAAATAAAGAAAAAAGCGGCCAAAACATGAACACAGAGCACCCTCCTTTACCATTCTCAAGATTTCATCGACAGCCGTCATATCCCCATTGAAGACATAGCTATTAGGAGAAAACTGTCACTTAGCTCCTTCCTGTTCAGGCCATAAGGTCTTCTACACACCGTACTGAATGTTTAATTCGATCTTTCTTTCATACATAGACAAGAGATTGCTAGAGTAAAACAGGAGACAGAATAAAGACCAAATCATTAGCTCTCTAGCCCTCTAATTTTGTCAAAGCAGCTCTGTACAGACTGGATGATATCCGGCGTGATACGATCACCGGCAGCCAGCTTGTATTGCTCAAATTTCGCTTCCTTGCACTCCAGTAATTGCTTAGGAATGAATCGCATATGTTGGTTTGCAATTGCTTAGGAATTCAATGATAGTGACTTTTTTAGTTAGGGGGCAAGTCTACACCTCTTTTTTTTTTCGATCGAGCTGCTTTTCTCTCAAAGAACTTGTACAATCAAATGATCAATGCCACCACAAAGAAAGCAAACTAGATTATCGATAATCTGGTGTACAAAGTCAATATGTACCTTCCAATTTCTACTCCATCTATCCTAAATTACTATTCATTTTAATTTTCAAAAATTACATAAGAAAAAACATGCCTCTAGAAAAATTAAAATAAATAGTAATTTAGGACGGTGAAAGTAGTATTTAGTTAGTATGCCTATATGGCATACCCCAATGTTATCTTGATGATACCGGTATAGCATATACATATATGGAACCATGTGTACAAACTCCACATTACACCTTAATATCCACACAAGCTGCATTACAACTATGGGTGGTAATGGATCATGACCCTCATATATTCTTCATAATTTAACTCAGTCCTATCTATTTTTAGCTCAAAATCATATAGTATTTTACCTGGTCTATATTAAGTTCGATCCTTAAATTTGCTAGGCTAAATTAGAGAGCCCTTTTACCATCCCTAATTAAAACACACAAACGATGCTGTAATCTATTCTAGATTACTTGTTTTCCCATACCACATCTATGATGGTAATGGTTACACATAATAGCCGTATCACGTCAACTTTACGCTGCACGAGTTTCTGAAACAAACCACTGTATTTTTCAGCAGGATTCTATGAGGTATCTGCAAGGAAGCAACAAGCTTGGCAGTTAGAAATTGGTGCGGCTTCATTTGAACTGTTAAATACAAAATGCATAGTACCTTTGTGTTTTGATGAATGCCGTACAATCAGCAGAGCAATCATTTATAGGTTGGGTGAGCTCAAGAGATGGAGGCGTGCAGACAAATTCAGCAGAGCTAACATTCCAGAGGGCATCCTGTTGAGATGGTAATGTCATAATTAAATTGGTTAGTGGAAACACTGCGAAAAGTTAAAAGAAACACAGAGGAATGTTACTAATAAAATAATAAGTAATAACCTTATGCAGATATACAAACTCGAGAAGCTGGTGTTGAATTTGCAGAGGAAATCTGACAAGACAAGAAAGATGCTCGATTCGTATAACATGAGACCTGCACAAAACGTGTTCAAACAAGTGGTCCGGGTTATTCAGATGAGCACACGAGATTATGCAAACGTAACGAAAGGTTGTGGACAGGAACTGGGCACAAGTAGTACAAACAAACAAGCAAAAGCATCTCTTACCCTGGATGAGTCAGGTGTCGTCGACTCTTGGAATTGTTCCTTTTAACTTGCGGCACTGTCTTGTTAGCTCCTTGCTGTTGCCGGCATCGACCCTTAATGAGAGCAGAGAACTGGCGAGTGTGTCTACCTTTGGCAGTGACCTGATGGCAGGACAGCCGGAGATCCGTAGATGCTGCAGCGAACTGGGGAGGCCGTCCTTGGACAGCGACCGGAGAGCTTTACAGCTCACGATGGATAATGCCTTGAGTTTGTCAAGTTTATGTAGCCCAGCAGGAAGGTACTGCATCTTGCCGCACCGACGGAACTCAAGGTCGTGGAGGGAGGTGAGGAGAAGAAGCGCCTCCACTTGCTCCATTGTGAAGCGTTCCACATCCTGGTTATATTCAAGACGTAAGGTGGCAAGAGAGGAAGAGACGAGGCTGCAGAAGGAGTCAGTGAGGACGCCTGCAATGTCGTCACTAGTCAACTTCTGCAGCTTGGAGGAACATGGAAGAGGCTCTTCTTCACGCGTCCGTGATGGCTTGGAACAGTCAACGAGGAATCTGGGGCTACTGTAGACCTCTAGTTCTGTGAGTTGACCTTGGGTGAGGAGAGTTCCCAAGCCCTCGCTTCTTAAGTCCCCACAGTTCCTTATCCGTAGCCTTGTGAGAGAGACAAGGTTTGAGAGAGGCACTGCTGCTGCCTCCATGCCCTCCAAGCCATCAAGTTCGAGAAATTGCAAGGAGGATGGGAAGGGGAAACACGAAGTGGACGACGATGAATAGGAGGAGAGGAACTTGGGGCACACCTGAATATCCAAAGATTGGAGGGAGTGCAAATCGGAGGGAAGATTGATGAGAATCAGATTTGGGCACTCGTCCATTCGCAGGCTCTGTAGGTTGGGAGGCAAGAGCAGTACTTCTTCATCCTCTGTTTCCACTGCTATTTCCCTGTCTCCTCTTGCATGTATTAGCTGGTTCCGTCCAATATGCACGCCCTCCATTTTAGCTGAAGCTGATGGCGATGGCCCGGATTTTATCGTTGCTTGCTTCCCCATGACACCCGCCCTTGTTATCTTCCGGCAACCGCTTATATCCAAATTAGAAAGCTTTGGAAAATGAGAGAGCAGCTGTGTAAATTCCTTTCCACTAGCACCACAATATGTGATCTCTAGATTTTCCACTGGAAACTGATGTCCGGCATGGCTTTCACCTTCAACTGGCCAAAGGCCACTCTTCGGATGCCTGATCTCGAGGGTCTCCAGGGATGAAAGCATTTGGAGGTGATCCGGAGGCAGAGGAGGGCATCTCTCGGCCTCCAAATATTCTAGTTCCGTTAGGTTGTCAAAGTCCAACACCTTCAGCCATGCACCATCCAACTGATCCAAGCCAACGACTTCCAAGCTGCATTCAGATTCATCTTTTGTGTAAAATAGACTCTCAAACCATAGACCCAGTCCTCCTATTTTGAGGGAGCATGGAGCACGAGTCCAAGGTAAAGGAGGCAAGGACAATAAGTTTGGGCAGTCAAAAATTTCAAGCTTCCTTAGCATGGGAAACCAATTCAGGTTCACCTCTTTATCTCGGTGTTCACAAGTAGAACGTGAAAATGGCAACTCCATGAGTACAGAGCAATCTCTTATGACCAGCTCTTCCAAGTGAGAGAAGACTTTACAAGGGTCATTTCGAACCCATTTTTCCAGCGTTGGTATCTTGACTAATTCTAGCCTCTTTAAATATTTGAAACTTTGGCCGTGGCAGTTTTCAGCACCACTGACCATCCACAACCCTCCTATAGGTGGAAGGTTTTTCCAACCTATATCATAAAGACAGAGAGATTCTAAATTCTGAACATCAAGGTTGGTGCCTAGCCATGTAGGACATTTAGCTCCTCCATGTCCTCTAATGCATAGCTCCTTAAGATTGCTATGTGGTTTCAGACTTTCAAGGACAAGCTCTTCCCTCTTAGGATTCTTACTGTCATCAGACCGCTCACTATCCCAACTTAATGTCAACTGTTTTAAATGGAATTTTTGTATTAGTTTTGCTTGCTCTGCTTCTTCCTTTGCTTGAACCTTTTCAAGGTTATAAATGCTAAGTGATCCATGGAGCTCTTGCAGTTGCCCTAACTCCTTTAGTTCGAAACCAGAATTTTCCTTGACTTCAAATCTTGTTAACTCCTGTAGAAGTTTTAGTTTCCCTACCTCAAAAATTCCAGAGAGAAGGCTATCATCAAGAGTAAGAAAGTGTTGTAATTTTGTAAGGTTTCTCATCTCCCTCAGGAATCTCGAGTCAATATTGCATCCTGGTACATCAAGGATCCTCAAGTGATATAATCTTGCAGTACTACTAGGTAGTCTTACTTCAAAACAAACATTTTCCTCAATCCGTATATAGCGAAGATGGACAAGCTTAGAGAAGTTGCATAGCAAATTATCGACATCATAGCTTGCTTCCGACAAACATACAACACGAAGGCCTCTTGCTTCCCTAAACAAATCACGAAATTCCTTGACAAAGCTTCCATGGTAATCTCCAAATAACATCAATGTATGTAGGTTCTCAGCATTCAATCTTTTATCCAGTGCACTCAGGCCTGTTTTACATTCTTCAAAACGGATTCTATCCTCCAAAATTGTGTCCTCAATAACAATAGATATGTGACGTACGGAAGGGGGGATTTGGATGGACCCCATGTTTGAACTATATATGCTAAGACATTCATCTGATGAAACCTTCACTGCTAAGTCGTGTAGTAGATCATGGATAACATAACATGGTGAGCCATATTCTGTTTCGCTTTCCTTAAAAAATCCATAACTAACCAATTCATGTAGGTAGCTCTCTCCAACTTCTCCAACTTTTTTGTTTTTCTCAAGTGAGTGCAGAATATCTAGTCCTATCCACAAGTGAATTAACTCTTTGCTATCAAATTCATAATCTTCGGGAAACAATCCACAATAAGAAAAACACTGCTGGAGGTGGAAAGGGAGATAGTCATAACTCAGCTTTAGTGCTGGCATAATGTCATTATCACTGGTTTGAAGTTCCCATTCTTTACTATCCAGTACTCTTCTCCAATGGTCCAAATTAAGTCGGTTTCTTAATAACCTCCCAACAGTTTTTGCTGCCAACGGGAAACCCTTCAACTTGTCCAGTATTTGTTCTCCAACGCCAAGCAATGCATCATGATCTTTAAATGACTGTTCTTCACCAAAAACACATGCTTCAAAGAAACGCAGGAAATCTTCTGCTTCCAAACGCTCCAGTTCCAACCAACTATCGACTGTCTTAACCATTTTTGCTACCTCTGGGATTCTAGTTGTGACCATAACCATATTGCCTTTCTCCTCCCCTTTTCTAAATGGAGCTAACAGTTTTTTCCACTCATCCTCATGATATGTCCACATATCATCCAAGACAAGCAAGAACCGCTTAGATTTTATTCTTTGCCCAATTTGCTCTTCGACGCTGGCAGTTGTGCTTTCACCATTAACTTCTGGAATCTTGTTCGCAATATCTTGCAACAACTTATTTGCATTGAAATTAAGAGAGACACATGTCCAAACTGAGACCTGGAAATGGTTGTTCACTTCTTGATACACATGCTGTGTGAAAGTTGTCTTCCCTATACCTCCCGGCCCAACAATTGGAAGTACAGTAAATTTGTTGGCAGCATATTCACCATAGGCAATGGCATCCACAATTCTCTTTTTCTGGCTGTCCCTCCCATACAATTTAGGCTCTATGATTTCTGAACTGGTTATGGGTCTGTTCATAGCGATGTCTTTGGCAGTGGTGCAGCTGGAGCCTAATGGCTCTAGATTCAGAATGGTGGAGACCTTCGCGCATATGGGCTTGAGCTGCTCTATGATAGTCCTCATCTTTATAGAGATTTCCACCCTATCAAACTTCAGTTTTGGCAACTTCGCAGCATCATTTATTTTTTGTGGCCTGGACGGACAAGCAGAAAATATGCTTCTCCATCCATTTCCCGGCTCGTCGGAGTGAGCATCATCATGGGCACATGGAGAGGAGTAGCATGGGAGGTGTTTACCGACAGCGCATGCAGCATTGCGAGCCCCGTAGGCGAACTTTGGCAAGCATTTGCCACTAGCCTTCTGGTCACCATTGTTGGTGGGAGATGGTGGACAAGAGGTGACCTCACGGCCGCCACATGAGCAGGGAACCCCAGATAGGCGTCCTCTTTTGGCATCATCATCTTCTTGGTCGTCAGGATCACCACGGTTAGCAGCATCTCTCGAGCCGGAGGTGAGCTTGAGTTTACCGGCAAGAGCTCTGGCAGTGTAGAGAGTGTTGAGAGCAAGACTCTTTGCGCACCCGTCTGCAGGCGTGTCAGCGGCGTGGTAGGTGCCGTCGAGCGCGTCCTGGATGCGGAAGTAGTCGAGCTCGTCGAGCACGTCATCGGCATCATGGGCCAGCTGCCGCAACTTGTGCAGCATCTGCGCTAGCGCGGGGCTGTGAAGCTCCCTGCCGCGGGCATTGTCCAGCATGGCCTGCGCGAAGAGGAGCTCCATCTTGAGGGCGTCGATGTTGTCGCCAAGCCCGGCGCTGGCCGCCCACGCCTCCAGCAAGCCGTCAGTGACGGGCGCCAGGGCCTTGCCCAGCACCCACCGCGCGGCACTGACGGCGGCCTCCATCGTCACAACCTCAACGAACCTCAGACCGATGTGTGCTTCAAGTACGAGGTTGCTGCGCGCAGGATGAGGAAACCATGAATTCAGAGATGTCACACAATCGCAGTAAAGATTCTAAGATTGCCAGAGGAGAACATTAAAGGGCATCATACTAGTAAAATTGTGCTCACCCAAGGGAGACGCTAAACTTGAACGAGACTAGAATTTGATCGCAGAACTTGAAGTGTCCCGTGTTATTGCAAGACAGATCGAAGACTCCTCCATCTGTCAAGCAAGACACAAATGGAGGCGATGAGCAGGCGGTGTACGCGAAAGCAAGTTCTATGCAGAAATGGAGCGGGGAAACCGGGAAAGAGATAGGTAGTAGTATCATCAAGCAGGCAAGGAATCGAGTAATGGGAAGCAGGTGTTTGCCTAAAGCTATCAAAGCAGTTTGCTTTATGTTCTTTTCATGTGGTCTTGACCTGTCAACTGCTGGCTAAAGTTACCAAATTTCTACTCACGTCTCAGATCCTTGTCTAAAGAAGTTGATTTGGCATTGCGTGTCCCCCAGCCTTGTCTAAAGAACATGCATGCTTTTGCCATTGGGTCTAAATGTCTAATACGGATTTAGGTGCCGCACTACTGCAGTGGGCTCTGCGCTCTTTGCCTATACGCGCGTTGTGCCCTGCAGAATGCCAATCAGCCTCAGGGGCAGAATCAAGATGTAATGCCAAGTGAAAAACGGCTAATATAGGAGCATGGACAACGACATTCTAGAAACAGGCCTACTAGTCCATATATTAAAGTCATATACAAAAATTTCCGTAATAAAATTCTAGCTTTTGATTGGGTTTATTTTGGTTCCCTCTCGAATGTTGTAGTTAAAATTCTAGCTTGTTCAGTTTCATGCATTTTGCTGCTGGGGAATATGTCATTCAATCTAATCACAAAACACACAACTGTGAATTGATTGATTTAGTTAAGCTCTACTTCCCTATCAATCTTTTTGGCACAATATCATCTCCATCATATGGACTAATCCTTGCATGGCCCTATCGTGAAACAAAATGAAAAATCTCAGAGCTCATTGGAAATAGTCTTCGATTGGCCCTATCCTGAAAGGAATGCACTCAGCATTCGCTTCCTACTGGGCTAGCAGGCTGGCACTGCATGACGACGTCCCCGGCCCGCAGCGACGACGCGCGACGGCAGCGAGTGGCGGGCCGAGCTGGGCTGCGCAGCGTCGGGGATTGTGAAAGCAGGCCGGGAGGAGAAGAAATAGGCTTGTAGAGAGTTGTCTTATTATTTGGGTTCTTCAGCAGGGAAAAAAAAACGCTCTCCCATTTTGGGTTGTGCTTCTTCTTTTTTTTAGGTTATGCTTCAGTTAGTCAAACATCGTAAATCGACAGGGTGCAGCCCAAGAGCAAACAAGGATTATATTAATACCACTTACTCCTCATCCTAAACCCTTTAGACAGATCGAGAGCAATAGAAATTGCATGGGATAGTAGATTATATAGGCAGCCCTAGGCGCCTAACCTAATCATCTAGGGCACGGCAGGGGGCCCACCTAGGCCTGGCGCACAGCCAGGCCCATGTACATGCACACAGCACAAACAATACATATACATGTCGCTAACACGCCCCCGCAGTCTGATCGTCGGGGGGCCGAATGTGCAGACTCGACCCGAACTCCGTGAATACTGAAGAAGGCAGACCTTTGGTGAAGATGTTGGCGTACTGAGAGGTCGTTGGAACATGAAGAACGCAGACATCACCAGTAGCAACGTGCTCATGAACAAAGTGTAGATCAATCTCAACATGTTTGGTGCGCTGATGCTGAACGAGGTTCGAAGACATGTAGACTGTGCTGATGTTATCACAATAGACCAGGGCGACGCGGCGCAGAGGAACATGCAGCTCAACTAGGAGTTGGCGCAACCAGGAGACCTTGGCAACGACGTTGGCGACCGCCCGGTACTCAGCCTCGGCACTCGAGCGAGAAACTGCAGTTTGTCGCTTGGAGGACCAGGAGACCAAGTTGTCGCCCAAAAACACTGCATATCCAGAAGTTTGCGTGTGTCCAGGCAACCAACCCAATTAGCATCGGAGTAAACTAGCAAATCCGATTGAGTTGAGGGCCGTAGATGCAAACCCAAGTGAAGAGTGCCCCGAATATACCGTAGAATGCGCTTCAAAGCAGCAAGGTGGGGCTCATGAGGATCATGCATAGGTAGACAAACCTGCTGAACCGCATAAGTGATGTCTGGGCGAGTGAAGGTGAGATACTATAGAGCACAGGCGAGGCTCTAAAAATTAGTCCCGTTGATGAGCGGGGCACATTCAGTAGCAGATAGCTTCGGATTTGTATCAACCGGAGTGGAACATGGCTTGCAATCAGTCATACCAGCATGCTCCAGTATCTCCAACATAAACTGGCGCAGAGACAGAAGAAGACCATCACCAGACCGCTGGACATGCATACCCAGAAAATGGTGGAGTTCACCCAGATCCTTCATCGAAAACTCCCGCTGCAAGGCAACAATAGTGCGATGAAGAAGAGCTGTCGAAGATGCCCTAAGGACAATATCATCCACATAAAGAAGAGGATAGACCATGTCGTCACCGCGGTGATACACAAACAGGGAAGTGTCGGTCTTGGCTTCCACAAAGCCGAGCTGCAGCAGGTGAGAAGCAAAGCGACTGTACCAAGCATGAGGAGTGAAAAACACGATTAGGACAGACGAAATCCTCAAAACTAGCAGGTTGAGCGCAGTAGACTATCTCGGACAGCGTCTCGTGAAGAAAGATATTCTTCACATCCAACTATGGATTGGCCAATGATGAGAAAGAGCTAGGGACAACACTGTATGAACGGTGTCTGGCTTGATGACAGGACTGAAAGTCTTCGAAAAATCAATCCCGGGTCACTGAGTGAACCCGTGAAACACCCACCGCACTTTGTAGCGCTCTAGAGAACAGTCTGCATGAAACTTGTGCTTGAAAACCCACTTGCCAGTGACAACATTTGCCTGAGCAGGACGTGGTACGAGATCCCATGTGTGATTAGCCAATAGCACGTCGAACTCCGCCTGCATGTCCTGGTGCTAGTTGGGATCGGCGAGGGCACCTCTGTAACTCTGAGGCACGGGAGACAGCGAGTAGGAGTGAAACAGGGCTGGCAGACGAAAACCCAACTTCCCGCGCATCGTCATGGGATGCTGGTTGGCGACGGGACGCACGGGAACCGCACCGCGAGGAAGAGCCGACGGAGCAGGAGGTTGGGGAGGCTGTCGAGGACGCTTAGAGTACACCAGGAGGGGTGGCCCTGCACCGAGGCAGCTGCCTGGCAAGACAGGGGTGGCGCCGGCAGCAGGAACTGCGGCAGGAGCCGGTGAGGGTGCGACTTTAGCAGACTGTCATGACGGAGAAACCATAGGAGAGGTCGCAAAAGAAGCCACAGGGTCACCAAGGGCACCGGGAGCCGCAGGTGGCAGTGCGGGGGAGGCGGCAGGGACGCCGTGGGCGCCGGGAGCCGCAGGTGGCAGTGCGGTGGAGGTGCCAGGAAGTGCGCCAGGGACACATGGGGCGCCGGGTGTGCTAGGGACGCCAGGAGGGGCTCCGGGGTGCCAGGTTCTGCACCAGGCAGTGTGAAGACGTCAGAGGGCACAACCGCACGTGGCTGTGCGGGTGCGGCCAAGCCGCCAGGAGCCGAAGGTGCGCCAGGTAAGATTCTTGCAGGCAACAGAGATGGTGCCGAACCAATAGGGGGTGGCACCTCATCAGAAGGCTCCAACAAAAAATCAAAGTCCTCATTAGCTGGGGGGGATTGCTGCTGAGAAAAGGGAAAGTTAGCCTCGTCAAACATGACATGGCGGGAGATGATAACCCAGTTGGATGAGAGATCAAGGCAGCGGTACCCCTTGTGATGAGCAAAATAGCTGAGAAAAACACATAGGGTGGAACGAGGGGCGAGTTTGGGAGGAAAACACATAGGATGGAACGAGGGGCGAGTTTGGGAGGCGTAGTGGCAGAGAGAGTCGGGTAGCAAGTGCAGCCGAAAACTCGAAGATGATCATAAGACGGGGCAATGCCAAACAGACCCATGTGCGGTGTGGAGGAACTAAGAGTTTTGGTGGGTAGAATGTTGAGTAAATGTGTGGCAGTGTGCAGAGACTCAACCCAATAGGAGGGCAGCATACTAGCCTGAAAAAGAAGGGAGCGAACCGTGTTATTGATGCTCCAAATCATGCGCTCGGCCCGACCGTTCTGGGGCGATGTATAGGGGCAGGACATGCGAAGATGAACCCCTGTGTGAGGAAGAAGGTGCGTGAGCTAGAGTTATCAAACTCGCAGCCGTTGTCACACTGGATGGCCTTCACAATGGCGCCAAACTGAGTACGCACAAATGAGAAGAAGTTAGTCAGAGTCACAAAAGTGTCAGATTTAAGTCGAAGTGGAAACATCCACAGATAATGAGAACAGTCATCAAGAATAAGCAAATAATATTTAAATCCAGACACACTGGGAATAGGAGATGTCCATAAATCACAGTGAATGAGATCGAAATTATTAGACGCTCTAGAACTAGATGACTAAAAAGGGAGGTGTGCCGCCCTAATTGACACGCATGACAAACGGTGCGAATGTCCTTATTACAAAAAGGAATGACCGAAGCGACTTTGGATAGAACTTCATTGTCGGGATGCCCGAGACAGTGATGGCACATAGATGGGGTGGAGATGGCAGCGAGAGCGTGGGCAGCAGGAAACCGCACGGGTAGAGTGGCTCGGAGCTATTGCACCTGACGATCAGCCTCCGAGACGCTAGATCCTTCACAGAGCAGCCAACGGGATCAAATTCAATAGAACAATTGTTGTCAGATATAAACTGGTGAACAAAAATAAGATTCTTAATAAGTTTAGGGGAAACTAGAACATTATTTAGAGACAAGGAACCCAGAAAGTGAGCTGCGCTAGTAATCGTGACAGGAAGCAAGGAACCGTCACTGACAACAATGGAAATATTTAAATGACTATCCTATCAATCATTTTAGCTATTATTAGTTGATGCCACTTAATGGTGTGAGCCACCAATTCCAGTCGACAGGTTGGTCACCTACCTAGTTGCCTGTGCATGAACATATTCATTCCTCGTCGGATCGATGAGCGTTGATTATATTGGTTTCTATGTCTAATATGTTTTGACTATTTTTTATGAGATTATCATTAGCTGATCACTAAGCCAACTAGAGTAAGCTAGAACCTCTGCGGTATTAGGTGATATCCCTTCAAATTCATCATGTTTTCAGAAAAGTTCCAACTCAAAAGTTCAAAGTTTTGACAAGTATCATAAAAAAATGTATATATGTACCATAAATTTGGGAATATAAAAGTAGATTTGTTTGAAAACATAACTTCACAGTGTCATACTATGTAGAGTTGCAAATTTGAAACCTATTGTTTGAAACCTGTGTTGTTATCCAACTATTAGGGCATGTTTGGGACTGCTCCGCTCCAGTTGTTCCAGCTCCGCTCCCAAACCATCTTGCCAAACACCTCCAGCTCCAACAATCTCAAATCCAGAAAAAAGGTGGATCTAGAGGGCAAATCTAAGGTTTTTTGGAGCACCTCAAAGGGTGCTCCGAAAATAGGTTTCATACCTTCTCTTGGAGTTGGGTGGAAATTACCCACAAATACCATTGGTTACACATACCTCTTCGGGAAAAAAAGACCGCTACTGTTCCGCCCCCTCCCCTACCCTTCCTCCTAACACATCCGTTCTTGCTAGTGTTCGACGGCCGCATCGCATTGGTGGCCACTGGTGGAACCAGCTTGGCGCAGGCTAGGAGGCACGTGCGGTGGCGATGGGCAGCGGAGGATCTGGTTCGAGCGCGACATGTTGCTCGTGCTCCGGCACCCGCTGCTCCCCTCCCTCTGCGGCATCATGGCCACCGTTGCTATCGTTGGCTTTGCTATTGACCGCTGCCTCAGCGGAGACCTCAAGTCGCTCGGTTGCCAGTGGCTCGTCGACACGATGTTCCCAGAGTCCGTCATCCGGTTCTACGCTGCAGAGCTGGTGCTCGTCCTCGAGCACCTCCACGACCTCAGCGTCATGTACCGCGACCTCAAATCGGAGAACGTCCTCATCCAAGACTCGAGCCACATCATGCTCATCGACTTCAACCTCTCCACCACGCTGCTCCTGCTCCCTCATCAACTATGACCTACTCCGGCTGTCCACCGGCATCGAGAGCTCATGAGGATACGGCGCTCGATCGAGCGATGGTTTTTTGATCGGTGATATTAGAAAGCATGTGCTCTTCTTTCTTTTGTTGATCTAGATATTGATAGATCATCAGAGTGTTCATGTGGACCGTACATAGTGATGCTTAGTTTAATAACAGAGATTGTAGCTCACTAGAAAAGAAGCACCCAAGGGTAAGGGTGACTATTGCCACTAGTTCCTACAATTCTTGAAGCTGTATTTGCATCCGGTAGCCAAACAGGTACATAACTCCCTATTTTCCTGGAATTGGTGGAGTGAAGCTAAAAGAATGTGAAGTTCGTGAAGTGGAGCTATTTTTTTTTGGAGTAGAGCAGTTCCAAACAGACCCTAAGTCATATGAATGAAAAGTAAACATAGCAGGACGTTGATGAATATCCTTGTGTTCTGGAATGGGGTGCATATGGAAGGGGATGTCTCCAACATTAACTTGTGAAGGTTTTTGTCATTGTATTTGTATGTAATGTGAAACCTAGAATGTTACAAGTGTTTTGCACTTTTGTTCAAAGAGTATTACAAGAGGTTGCCTTTAATTTTAAGTGACACAATTTTCTGTTTGGGGGATGCTCTTTTGCATCAAGTTTGAGTCAGTATGATTGTCTGTAAATTAACTTGCAGAGTATAAAGTGTAGAATGGTCCTAGCATTTACTAATTCACCCTCGTTGACTACTATGCCAAATTCACGCATCCTGAAAATTGACCACTGAAACCAAGCTTTGAGTAGAGATCATGTAATCAGATAGGGCCGCTTACTGGCTTAAAGGGACTGACATGTATCCAGTGGCCATGAAGGCGTGGAGTCTAGTCAAAGTAGAAGATAAGAGGACTGTATAGTACCGTGGACATGGTTATATCTATAGTTTATAACTCCGCAGGTTGTACATCTGTTTGGTGCACGGCCAACATGGATGCCACCTACACATGGAGCCCCATTGTGTGGCTAATACTCTCCTGCTTTCTCGAGTCTCTCGAGTCTGGGAACGTCTTCAAGTGCACGGCACGCCCTCACTAGCTGTAGACCATGAAGCTGTGTTGACCACCCATGGGCTAGTCATGGGTCTGTATGTCAGGAGTAGGTCACCACCTCAAACTCTGTATTCCGATCTACCTGTCCTCCTACAGGTGGAGTAGTAGGATCCACACACTAGTCTCGTACTGAACCCATGCCCATTTTGGGAGAATAGTATGTATGTAAATAGTCCAATGGAGCATGGTTAATCCGACTCAGTCCTTAGGGTTCGAGAGCGAGCACTCAAACTCCAAGTTTGCGCCGAAGCATGACTGCATATCCATTACAGGTCACCCATCACATGTGTGCCACCAAAATCCTCAAGATGAAGTCTCAAAAAATGTGCCCACCACATCTACGATGTAACGGGGTGAGACCAAAACCCCTCCCCAAGCTAGGAACTTCCATAGTATCGACCGCGGTTCGCTCCCGCCATAACACATCAAGGGATCACACACACCCAAAACTCATGCTAGAGTGTTAAAGGAATCCCATCATCAAATCCATAGCACAGACATGCCTATCCATAACGAATAAGCAGTTGATTTGAAGTAAGTGCATGGTGGATGTTGACGCTCATTATTGACATACTTTTTACCCTGTTTATCTTCAATAATGATATGAATTTAATACCTAAACTATTGATCACACCTAATAAACTAGTCATTTTCACATCTGCAATGTATTTTGAAGGTTTGAAGGAAATTGGGCTTAAAAGCATATTTTTGGATAAAGCACTGACCGAGCATTGAACCAGACGAAAATGAAGGTCAAAGGGCCCAGGAAGGGGGTAGGCCGATTGGCCTGGAGGAGCCCAGGCCGATTGGCCTGGTGCCCTCTAACGCCCCCTGGTGCCCATCTTTGGCAAGTAATCCTCCAAAGTTACTTAGGGGCTAAGTTTATGAAGATATGACAAGGACCAGCTTGGGATCAAAGAGGAATAAAAGAGGATCAAATCAAGATTTGGAAAGTCAATGAAGATCTATCTCATCTTGAAGCAACCAACATGCTAGGCCCACATGTGTGTGAACAGAAGACTCTAGAGCATTCAGGAAGACTTGGGGATGAAGCTGAGCGTGAGAGGGCAAAAGGAAGGCCTAGGCCGAAGGTCGATCGGACTAGGGTTCCCTTCACCCCGTCGCCTTTCAATTTTTGCCACGGCCTCCCTGAAGTATAAATACCCCCAAAAGCTACCGAGGAGAATAATTGGAGACGACGTACTCGACGTGAAGAAGTAGAAAAGTAGAAGGAACTTGATGGACACCACTTTGGAGAGCTGAGGGCCATGCAATTGTTGGGGGTTAGCATAGTTGAACCTCTGCCGGTGTGATCACCTGCGAGCAAGATCACGCTAGAGTTTTGGAGCTAGGAGTCATCAAGATCAAGGTAGGACCTCGGTGGTGATCTTGTGATGTACAATCATTTATGGTTAAGTATAGATGTGTTCATGTTCTTAGCGATCTAAGTATCTCCTTCTATTGTTTTATGCCCTTTCAAGTTTGCTTGCTTTTCAATCTATGAATCGATTATAGATTGCCTAGGGTGTTCTTATAGTCGTGGTGATCAGATTTGCATACCTGATCTACCAATGAGTATAACATGTTCTTTAGATCGTGCCCTTAGTCTACCTATGCTGATAGAGGGGATCATGATGGGATCTTCCTTGTGTAAAGTGGTTTTGGTAGCCGGATCAAAGGTGTAGATATAAAGATGCTTTTTACTAAGATCATATCTGTGCTGCTTTGCTATCTATGCTCAGAATTATAACATATGCATAATCTAGGTTGTTCTAGATTAGTTACCTCTACTCTATCTATTATCTTTCTATACATGTTTAGTAGATTAGATCTGAATCTCTCATCAACACCTAGTCCATACTAACAATGCTAGTTAAAATAGATCTTGTGCTATAAGTTCCACGGATTAATAAACCTTAGGGGAGTACTCCAAGGTAAGAGCCACAACTGATCCGTGCGCTTACGGTTCACAACTTGGCGTGCTAACAATCATCAACAAGGTTTTCTGGCACCGTTGCTGGGGAACTAATAGTCAAGTTCTTAGTTTAACTACGCATCTGTAATTATGACTTTTTGTTCATAATTTTTCAGTCTTTTCTTTTTGAAAAAGTCCATTTTACTCACCCCACATATTCACTTTGTCCGCTTAACGCCCCGAACAAAATTTAGGCTCACTTTACTCCCCCAAAACTATTTGATTTGATCCAATCTACCCCTAATTAGATTTTTCTTTTTTTTCCTCCATGTATGAATTGAATTTTGAGTTCAAATTTTATGAGCAAATACAAAACATGACGCCTTATGTAAAAAAGTTATACTAAGAATTTTTCATGATTATTTTCATAGGTTAAGAATATTTAATATGGAATTGATCTTAGATATACAAAACTGTATGAAAAATAATCATGAAAAATCTCTAAAGTATTTTTCTAACGTAGAGTATCAAGTTATAAGTCAAGTGACAAATTCTGAAATTAAAACTCAACTTGTACAAGAAGAAATAAAAAAGAAAAATCTAATTAGGGAGTATATTGGACCAAATGAAATACTTCAGGGGAGTAAAGTGAGCCTAAATTATGCTTAGAGGGTTAAGCGAACAAAGTAAATTGGTTAAAGGAGTAAAATGGATGTTTTCCATTGATTTCAATCTTTTTGTTTTTGTTTGATCTCAATCAAAAGTTCAATCTAGCTCTTGTATATATGTGTTTTGCTTTCTCTAACACTAACAGGAGATGGATGGCTACCTCTTCAAGAAATCGAAAATTTTTGTGGATGTGGGATTCAGTAGCCCAGGTTACCAGATGGTTGATTTGTAGGCAACGAGGATCGTAAGACCATGAACATGATGGTAACATAAGGCACAAGACACAGAGATTTATATAGGTTCGGGCCGCTAGTATAGCGTAATACCCTATATCCTGTTTTGATGATTGTATTGCACCCTGCGCTCGGGTGTTGGTTGTTGTGTTATGGTATTAGATCGGTTCCCCTCCTAGGGGTACCCCTACATCCCCTTATATACTCCGAGGGGTAGGGTTACATGGCAGGATCCCTAATTGGTTACTATAGATGAGATCTAGTCGGATTACAACACATGGGGAGCCCTAGCCGGACTCTATCTTCTTCCTTCTTCATCAAGTCAAGCCGGCCCATTAGTGGTCGGTTGGGATCTCCATGAGGGTACCCGGTATGTGTAATCATCAATGGATGATCCAGAAAAACTTTACAGGCAAAGGATACGATTAGAAAATGCAAGGAAGCTGGAGATTGAAGCTTCAGCCGTCATGGAAGAATTGAAAGTGTCGAGAACATCATCATCTACTCCAAAGTCGACACCACCAGCATGTCCAGGAGGGACGCCAGTTGCGCTAATTGTAACAAAAGCACCTGCAATGGGAGATCAACCTAAGCCAGAGCGTACTATCGGGGAGCTGTGCATCCCAAACATCACTGATTTACCTATCCATGTGTTGGGTGGCATTGGACAACCATTCACGATCCAAACTTCAACACTGAGGATGGTGCAGAGTTCACCTTTCACTAGCAAGGAGGACACTAATCTTTATCTACAAGCATTTACGCAGCTATGCAACACCTTCGACTTGGATGGAGTTAACATGAATCATCTAAGAGCAAGGCTGTTTCCCTGCTCTCTTCTTGGAAGAGCATTTCAATGGTTTTATGATCTACCTACAACAACAATTTAGAATTGGGATGAGTTGATGAAGACTTTTATAACAAAATATTATTCGCCAGCCAACACTCAGAATTTGAGGAGCAGGATAGCTACTTTTGCTTAGTATACTTCTAAAACTATTGCTGAAGCCTATCAATGCTTCAATGACTACGTCCGTGCAGTTCCACATCATAAATTTTCAAGGGAGGATCTAGTCCAGAAGTTCTACCAAGGGATGACACCTGCATCAAGGACTATCATCAATGATTATTAATGTCACCCTAACTCAAGCTTTCAAGTTATTCAAGAAGGTTGCAGACAATGATCCATGGGCATCATCTGGGCGCCTGGTCCCACTTCAACCATCTAGAAATACTCAAGGAGTGTTGCATGTGGAGCATTATCAACTACTCAAAGGGAAGATTGACTCGCTGTTATGGGTGCCATTGCGGACCATATTGTGGATACGCTTTTGGGAGTTAGGAGCTGACCCTAGTCTGAAATTGAGTGGGTCTCCATGCTTCACGGGAATATGTTAAACATGCATGTCACTCGGTGAATTATGGGTCTAGGCCCGGGTTGAGACTAGCAAGTGTAGTACCATACCTGCCGTAGGATAGAGTATTAGTGTAGAGGGAGTGGTGCTGACCTTTTGCCCATTGATTTGCTTTTGCCCCCGATTGGCCCAGGTGGGAGTGCTTTACAGTTCCGATGTGGTCTTCTGCAAGGAATCGCATCTGAGCCCGGATGTACGATGGTATCGTAACTCCCAGGTTCTTCACTCGGTAGGGTGACGTTCTCTCGGTCAACAGACCATTTGGGCTCACTCCGAGATGGGTCCAGGTGTACACACTCTACAGAGTTCAAACTATATGTATAGTCGTGTCCTCGGTCATGGACAACACTGTGTCATGACGTCTCTTCATTATTTTTGGGAAATCTCTACCTCCCCTTATAGCTACTTGTGTGTTGTGAGCCACAACTGCAGTTGAGAAGTGGGGAAGTTGCTCCCTTTCCCTTTTGGATCCAGCTGCAGTTGTTGAGAGGTGAAGAGATGGAGTCTTCGCCTCGACTCTAGTATGGAGATAGGATCTTGGTGATCGGGACCCTGTTAAGGCAGGTGTAGCCGATGTGCTGAGAGATTGAGATGATGGTTATGGAGTTTATCTTTATGCTTGTTGTTGCATAGGAAATCCGAGTCTATTCCTTGTCTACATTTTTTACCACTAGCACTAGGTCACTTAAAGCTTGCATATGAATGGTGATGTGAACCTGTCCTAATCCTTGGGAATAGCTCGTGAGTTTGGAGGTTACAAGTCCGATTTCAACAACAACAATGATAGTTGGTACAAGTGAGGGTTGTAGTGCTACACTCAAGAATGTTTGTGGAGATGATTGCGAAGATAGAGATGCTTCCAGAAGCTAGCTACCGCTGCATTGGTTTTATTCATGTCGTTTAGCCCAAGGGGCATGTATCAGATCATACTCTCTCATATTCTGGGATGTAATCAATAAAATTGTACTATTATCGTGGTATGGATGTGATATTTATCTGGTTCATTTCAGTTGATATCAGAGCCATTCTTGACCATAACACGTGACCCTAGACACGGTCATTAGCAATAAGTATTTCCTTATGCTCCTTTGTTATATATACTCCTTGAACTATATTATAAAAACTCTTCCTCATTTGAAAACTGCTTACTTACCTACATTGACTCAACTTTTTCTTTCATGACATAGGAAGCAATGGCAGACGGAATCGAAGTGTTGCTGGAGCACTATGGGGAGATCCTGAGGTGGATGTAGAAAGCCTAATGAAGCTTGGGATTTCGTCAACCCACGTCCACTACCGTGCTGTTTTGGTGTACCCTGCAGTCGCCCTTACGTGCACGGTACGGTTGTGGTGACCGCGCACCCGTCCTGACCCGACTTTGCCGGAGAGGTGTCACATGGGATGGGATTATCTGTGAGGACTGGACTCGACTTCGCAAGCTGAATACTACTGGCAAAGGTGTTGGTTCGGTACCAGGGTTAGTTTGAGTTCATAAGCTTCCGAATTCTTCCCCAATGGTACTGGGGCACACCTAACCTTGAGGACCTGAAGGAGGAGGTGCGGATTGCGCCACTTTGAGAGGAGGACGAGGCGTTGTCTACCATTGGGTCTTACCTGGTCGACCTCGACAACCACGTCCTCCAACTCGAGTCTGAGGCACTGGACTTCCACCGCATCTTCGACCAGGCCACCACGAGGGCCTGTAAGTACTACCCTTAGTGCCAGGCTCTCGAGAGAGAGACCTACACTCTCTGTTGCCAACTCCAACAACTTGAGAGTTCTCTCAACACTTCCACTGCTACCCTGATCTGTGTGGAGAAGGAACAAGCAGACATCAACGAGGTACTAATTCACACCATGGAGGATAAGAGGAAGCTTCACGTGAGTCTGGACCGACTGAAGCAGCAGATGGAGGGAAAGAACGACCTCTTGACCGTTCGTGGACACTTGCTTGGTTGCGTGCAATAAAGATAAAGGAGTTGGAAACCAACCAGAAGCACAACGTGGCGAAGATGCTACTTAAGACTTGGAAGGATGCGGATTCGATTTGAGTGGACGAGCTCCTGGAGGCAAGAAGCGAGCTTCCACTCGAGTCTCAGTGTGCCGAACGCAAGGAGGACTTCACCGTGTACCCAACCACTCTTAAGCTCCACTTGTGTCCGGCTGAGGACATGCCTAGCCCCATGGAGACCGAGGAGGTGAATGCTGCACAGGCAATGGTTGAGAAGATGTTCACCCCCGAGCACACCCCTGAGGACTGCTGCCTTATCTCTTACAAGAAGGCTCGCACTGAGGAGTGTGCTTGAGCAATGCCACCGAGCAAGAATAAAAGTAGAGTTGTAATATAGTAGTTTTTAGGAGTTAGTCCATGTTAGTTGAGAGCATGTTCCATCACATGTTGAGTCATGAGTACCATGAATCACCATGAGTAGGCACTACCCCTTTTGAAATCTTCACGATGTACTTAGATTGATGGTGTCTGTGAGACCTCGAAGGCTTAGGAGTCAGCCTCGGGGTAGCAAGTGTCTATCATGTAATGCTGATTGTGTGATATGGATTTTCTTGGAGTTATCTAGTTTTATTACTTTTTCCCATTGAGTGTTGGATTATATATATATAGTATTATTTTCTTGATAGATTTTGAGTGACGATTACCAATCCCTATCTAACCCCATAACCGTCGAACTAGTGACATGTCGACAAGAAGGTCTAGATGCCTAATGGCATGCTTTGAGGAAGTCACCCATGAGGAAGCCACCCAAGAGGAAGAAGTTCCACCGGCACGTGGCTGTGGATGTGCCGCTGTCCATGGACATGGACGCGGACGCGCCCATGCCCACGCACCAGTCCGTGGAAGAGCCGAGGCTATGCCGCTAAAGCAGCCCCGCAGCCACCAATTGGCTAGGACACCGAAGGCGAAGAAGAAGAGGAGGAAGCTGAGCCTGAGCCCACCCAACAGGGTCTTGCATTGATAGGAGCAGCCACCGCCGCCACCACCCAACCTAGATGAGGTGATGGCGACTCAAACCCAGCTCCTATAGAGGATAGCTGAGGCCATCGAGCACCGGAACAATGGTGGGAACCTCCAAGGACCGCATGAGGAAGACCTCCCAAGGAAGATTGAGAGGTTCATCTGACTGAAGGCCCCTACCTTCAGCTACTCGGAGGATCTGATCGAAGCTGACGACTGGCTGAGGGTGATTGAGACCAAGCTCGATCTCACCAACTACACCGATGAGGAGGGCGTCGTGATCGCCATCCACCAGCTCAAGGGACCAGCCAAGGCTTGGTGGGACAGCTTCTTGGATAGCCACCTAGATCCAGCGCACAACACATAACTAGAGTTCTGCACGGCATTCTGTGAGCAGCACATCCCCAAGCAGCTGATGGTCCAGAAGGCCCAAGAGTTCCGTACTATGACTCAAGGCACCATGAGGGTGAAGGAGTACGAACGCCACTTCACCAAGATGATGAGATACGCTCCAGATGACACCAACACCGACGAGAAGAAACAGTTCTGGTTTCTTCGAGGCCTCCACTACGACCTTCGCTAGATCCTGATGGGGAGTGACTTCAAGTCGCTTCGCCACCTGGTGAACAAAGCCATCGCTCTGGAGACTGAAAGAATGGGACACGAAGATCGCATGAGGACTAGAAAAAGGAGAGCAGATCACGACTCTCGTGGCCAGTCATCCCAAAGGCTAAGGAGTGGGAAGAGCAACCTGCTGAGGGAAAACTTCCATCTAAGACCCATCCAATTTGGCCGCAGCTTCGGTGGAGGCATCAGCCAATTCTTAGGAGGAAGGAACCCCAGCTTCCAGTAGACAGGAGGAGGCTACGACCGCCTGCAACAGCTCACACCGAGGGTGAACACTAGAGCAGCCATGATCACCTACTTCAACTGTGGCAAGCCCAGCCACAAGTCCTACGATTGCCCCGACAAGAAGACCAACCAAACGCCCTCAAAGACACCAGCCCCAGGAGGGAGACCTCCTCAGACTGCCAGTCGGCAGCCTGCTGGCCGCGGAAGACTCAACCACCATACCGAGGAAGAAGCTCGATATGCCCCTAACATGGTGATCGGTGAGTTTGTAGTTTGTGGCACTAAAACTTTAATTTTGTTTGATACTAGAGCAACTGGCTCCTATGTTTCTTCTAAGTTTGTGACCAAAGTGTCTCTCCCATGGTCCTGCGACCCATACCTATCATCACAAGTTCTCACCTAGGTGATATAAGCTGCACCTTGATGTGTACATGTGCTTGATCTGTTAGTGCATTATTTTTGTGTAGTGAGCCTTGTGCTCTCCTAGTGGCTTCTCCTGAGTAGTGAACATTGTGCTCTCCTGGTGGCTTCTCCTTCCTTACTTGTCTAGATGATCTGATCATGAATTCTTTTGTGCAGCTAACCTACTCCTATCTTTTACTAACTACTCGTGGCGTGGAAGGGAAAGGACACTAGTAGGACGAGCACCTTTTTTCCCGGTTGGGAATTCCAATCGGGAAAAAAGATTTATTCTCGGTTGGAATTCCCAACCAGGACAAAAGGGGTAGCATCGATGGGATATTTTGGAGCCGTTACAACTGGGACTAAAGGGGGGCTTTAGTCCCGGTTGGTATTTACAACTGGGACTAAATCTCTCCCATCGCGGTGGCCTTTGGAGGCACATTTTTGATCCGGGACTAAAGCTAGTTTTGTCACGGGTCAAATATTAACTGGGACAAAAGGGGTGGATGGAAGAGGAGTTCTCTACTGATGTTTGTTTAATTTGTTCCCACGGGGAGTCGAAGTTAGGCCTCCTTAATACTATACTTAGGTGCTCTAACCACTAGGCTAGATGTCCGTTCACATAAAAATTGAGTTGTTGAAATTAATGATGAACATTACAATTTATGATGGAATATATGAACTATTGCTCGCATGCTTAGCAGAATTAGGTGTGACTGGCATGTAGTGCCAGGCACGGCACTGGCACGTTGGGTCTTCCATGCCATCGTGCGGTGCTGGCACGGCAAAAACCCCTTAATGCCATGCTTGAGCTGCTACCTCGGCACAACGTGTTGGTAAGCATGGAATCGTATCGGATTCGCACGGAATCAGATTGGATATCACCTTTTACCATATTTTCCCTCGAATGCAAATTCGGATGTCGTTGATTGCGAGTTGATTGCAAGTCGAATTCGGATTTGTATTTGGATATCCGTTTAATTTGGGTGATAGCAATTAGTAAGTGTACATTCGTTTTGTAGATGATTTTGGACTAATAAAGTCACCGTTAGACATGCAATTACATGTATGTGTAAAATATACCACACATAGTCCAATATTGTTCGTCGAAATTTTTTAGAAAATATTATAATAAATAAATAATCATTTATTATTATAAATATATAAATAAAGCATAAAATTTTTTTACAATAACAACGTATATTATTTAAATTAATTTACACAACGAATATATAAGTTCCGAAATAAATTAAAATAATATATTTATTCTATAGTTTAGAGTGGTGCTAATGTTATATGAATGCAGATAATACACGTTTATTTCGAATACAGATACAAATTCAGATAATGAAAAATCGGATTCGGATTTATCTGTTTAAGGTACCACACTAGAAACGAATTTGCTTACAAATATCCTTGTAGCATATTTTATCGGATATGAATTTGGATAATTCGTATATTCGTGTACCACTTTCCACCCCTACATATTGGCACGGCATGGCACGATTAGGCTATCATGCAGTGCTGTGCAAAACCGTGCTAGGGCTGGGCCGCTTGTATGGCGATCTTTGATCTGAAGCCTAAAACATGCATTGTACAATATTTTGTTGCTCACGACTCCCCTACTGTCTGCCTCTTTATGTAGTTTGTCACACGCCCTGCCACTTGGCATTTGGGCTTTCATCTTGTTTTAGGCATGTTAGGTACCGGGAACCTCCATATTTTGTATTACAAAAAACTCCGGTAGACAATCCTGGTGAATTCCACCAGCTTGTGGTTTTCTGCAAGTGACAAGTGATGTGGTTCTCCAACATCACGCAACTCTCGGCAAGCAGCTTCTATGAGCATTGCGGAGTGAAGAAGACAACAGTGGTAAGACCCTGCAGAGCAGAAATTGCGGATAGGTGCGGGGATGGGGAGCTATCCAGATTGTCTTACAAGTGCTTCTAGAACAGAGTGCATGTTGTGCTTCCCTGTAACGGAACTAGCTGTTTCTCCAATATTACTGGTATGCAGTAGAGTCTTATTGACTGTGGCGTCGAAGTTGGCAAACATGTCTTGTGGCAGCCGTGACAATGGTCGTCCATAACATACTAACATACTACACTTAAAAGACGTACGTTGTCAATGCAATTTCATGTACGTTGTCAATGCAATTTCATTAACAATCATCATAACACATGAACTTAGAAGAAGGTAAAGATCAAAGCTCCTTTCTCTTAACATGGGAAACAGCAAGCAGAGACCATTTCCCCCTTGTGGTCACAAGAGGCGCACCATGAGTTTGTGTTTTTTTTTTTTTGAGAAGACACAAGTTTTTGTGGTGGGAAATGATATTGTTGTTATCGAAACAAAAGGAGCTCCGCTTATTTACTGTTCCGTGACGCTGAGACGGTCACAAACCGGCCGGCCGACCATGGAACAGAGATATGAAAATCGTCAGCATATGCAGTTTCCTGAGTCATGACTTCATTCTCATGCAAATTCCGAATGGGCGCTCCAATTAACTTTGAACAGACTGAACTAAGTCAGAAAGATACAAATTCAATTCAGACTGGGTTGTCCAAGTAACATATTTTCTAAGTTCTAACAGACTACACAATTTCTCGCGTCGTAATGTTTATGGCGCTAAATTCTGGGGGCCAATGAAAATTCTGTTGCCGTCCCTGGTTCAAATCTTGGTACCAACTTCTTTAAGACAAAATAAGAGTATGCTTTTCCCTTTGGTTGAGTTTTCTAAGTTCTAACAGATAGCACAAGTCAAAGATGTATATAATTTGTGTACAAACTTACAAGTGTTCATCTCGGTTCCGATAGGTTACCTAGCTTTATTAACGTCAAGGTGATGCCCTGTTGAGGGTGTAGTTTTGTCCATGTCTTTATTGATTGATGACCGGATGCGCGCACGAGCCATGATGTGCTACTTGAAGGAGCAGCCTAATAATAGGTGGTCCGGTGACAAAAGGGTCATGGTCGATATCAATGGTGCTATGGATAAGGATCTCCTGATCACGAAAATGGTTACGCTGACGTAGAGAATGGTTTGCAGCAACGTTGTCAGAAATGGCAACCCTTCACTGTGAGCACCAAGACTGTGCCCGTGACCTTCTACATCACGATCTCAAGAAGGCACTGAAAAACAGGAGGACGCAACAGAGTTACGTTGTTGGACTCGCAGAAGACAAGGGTTGCCATGTAAGTGCAGCATGCCCAACCTATATAGCCGTTCTGCCCAAATTGGACTATATATACATTCTGGCGTTCTGCATAAGAATACATTTTAGCTGTGTGGCTAAGAAATTTTCCTTCTCGCCAAACTGTGTGAGCAAACCAACATTCCTTAAATTGTCACTCACAAGACTGGATAGTGGCAAATTGTGGTATCCAATGAAACATTTCATTGGCATTTGTTTGGTCTACTTCTATATGTGTCGTCTAGTTTGCTGTACATTCTCAGACATCTGCTCACATGTCCGAGCTGGACCATGTTTTGACCAGTTTTACTGTTCCAGCACGTGGTGGTGGGTGATGCCCCGGATTGCAAGACGGAATGATCGCAGCGGCCACAAGAAAGTGGGGTTGCTCGTCCAGCCAGCCATAGCGTTTGCGTATGCATATTATTCTTTGATGGCCATATGTACCACACTAACTGCAACCCAAGAAGTAGCGTGTGCTGGTGGTACAAAACCCGACAGTGATATTATGTTTCCAACAAGGTGTTTCCTATTGCCTTCCATTCCCATAGAGAAAAAAATCATTTTCAAACTTTTTCACAACTACATGTCTACCGCAGTACAGCTCACTCTTGTTCCTCCTCCATAGTGTGTTGGTATTGGTGGTGGCGAGAAAAAGGGCATATAGGAGTAGTAAGATGGTTAGGGTATCAGCTATATACGTGCTACAGGGGAGCTGTACAAGCATTGTGTGATAAACTAGTCAGTGTTTTGGTAGGTTACAGTGGGACATGTGTGTGAATTTCTATTGCATTAAATCTGGCTGCTGCCTACTGTCTGATAATTCTATATATGTCAACTATGTTTCAACTGTAAAATTTGAAATCCCCAAAAAAAGTTCCAGAATGATGTTTGTTTTCTCGTCAACATATTAATGGATACCAAAATAATTGTTAATTTTATATCTGACGAACCATTTATGATAGGATTGTACATCCTCATGGTGGCTCGAAGGTTCTTCAACAAGAAAAATTACTTGCAAAGGGAGCTACCACTAATGGAAAACGGACCTTCAGTCCCGGTCGGTAAGGATCATATATCATGAAAATCCAACGGGAACTAACTATTTGAGACAAAAGGGGATCTTTTAGTCTCAGGTCATTCACCCGGAACTAAAGGTCCCATTTAGTCCCGGTTGGTAACACCAACCGGGACTTAAAAGTTTCAAAAAAAACCACCCGCACCGTCCGGCCGCCGCTCGTCCGCCTGCCCGGCCACCCGCCGCCCGCACCCACACCGGCCGCGCGCCGCCCGCTCGTGCCCGCCTGCGGCTTACCCTGCTGCCATCGCCACTGAGTCGCGCGGCCCTCTACATCCTCCGCCGAAGAGGGAGAGGGAAAGGAATGGAGAGGGGGAGAGGGAGAGGGAGGGGGCAAGCATAACTGTGCCCCGCGCGCCGCTGCGTCCCCGCCTGCACCTCGCCACTCCCCCGTGCGCCACTACCCTACACCTCGCTCCACTGCTGCTCCTCACTGCTAGTGTGGGGCGAGTAGAGGGGGAAGGGGAGGGGCAGCAGAGGGGGTGGCGGCGGCGGGAGGGAAGGGAGGGGGCGGGCCGGGAGAGGATAAGGGAGAAAGGGAGAGGAGGAGGAGATATGGTCGAGAGAGGGGGAAGGGAGCACGTGGGAAGGGGCATTTTGTCCCGGTTGGTGTTTCCAACCGAGACAAAACATCCCCTAGTCCTACTAGCTGTTACAACTGGGACTAAAGGGGGGCTTAACAACTGGGACTAAAACTCCCCCATCGTGGTTCATTTTTGATCCGAGACTAAAAGCCCTTTAGTCCCAGGTCCAAAGTCGACGGGGACAAAAAGGGTTGGATGGAAGGTGAGTTGTCTAGTCCTAAGTTTGTTTGGTTTCTTGTGCTAAAATTGCCTTCTTGGGTTTGAATCTCTGATTCAGCGGATTATTCTTACAGCAGGGTGCGACTGTAGATAGTGAGGCGACTGTAGATAGTGAGACGACTATAGGTGCCTTCGATCAACAACCTTAAATTAACTTTCTAGTCACCTAGAGGAAATTATATGTTTGGATACGCTTGAATGTGTATGAATGCCTATATCTACACGTTGTTTCATGACTAAAAAATCGGTAATCAGTTACTAGACAAAAAAAACAAGATAATCCTAACCCTGTTTTATCGCCGGGTGGTATCCAGTTAAGGCAGCAGCATCCCAACTTCTTGTTACTATTACAAGAAATTAACACATCACAAAATAGTAGAAGCCATTGTGGAGAGTATGTCAATTATCTACAGGCTGCACTCAAATCGCTGTCGATGAAGACCCATGTTCCAAGAATCAATGATCGCACAGGCTACCACAGTACCTTCGACTGCTACCCAAGAAGAATGCTATGGCTGTTAACTGAAGAGATATCGCAGCTAGATATTTCCTAGTGCCTTCCACTGCTATAGATGATATTCTGCCTCTCCATCTATGACGCTTCAAGCCTAAAGCAGTACAGCTCATGCTGTATTGGTGATGGCGAAAGTAGTAGAAAGATAGCTATATAGTGGTACAGAGGTGTTGTTCAAGCATCATTATATCTTATTTACAATTAGTACTCCCTCCTGCAAAGAGTACCCATTTAAACTCTAAAATTTATCCCACAAAAGTATCATTTTACCTCCTAATAAACTTCATCTAATTAAAGCAACACTCACACTATAAAAAGAGCATATGGAGAAAGCGCGTAGAGCCAATCAAATGATCAATTGATGTTATTTCTCTGGTTCCAATACAGGTGCATTTATTTAGGATCCAGAAAACTAAGCAGATTGCACGATTTTCAATCATAATTAGTATTAGTTATTAAAGGCAACATAGACGTTTCTCACTACGTGTGTCTGAAATTTTCTAAATGGACACTCTTTGCGGGACGGAGGGAGTATGTATTAAGTGATATTAATGTATTTTAAAGAATATTAAGCCATAACAAGATTGATTAAGGACTATTGGACTATAATCATGCAAAATAAATATCATAGTGATGATTATTTTATAATATTTTCTCATATAGTATGAATCATCATACGGCAAATAGATGTATCGACACGATAGTACTATCTTCAGGAATGCAATATGAATAGTTCAGTCAAGTAGATCAATTGCCTAGGCAATCAAGTGGTCTAGGTCTTGCACAAAGTCATGCACAAAGCTCAAATATACTTTGGGTACACAAAACCATTTTTACACATCCCCTTCTGAACACAAGAAGAGTATCATAGTAAAGAGAAATAGAACCATCATGCCAGAGGCAAATCTAACCAATACCATTGCAGTCTTACATATAAAAGATAATATATATCATGGCATGAAACTGACATTTCTTAATACGAAACTAGCCATAACTATTGATACAGAACTTCAACAAGCTAGACGCAGACCTATGCCATTTGGTATAATATTTCAAAAAAAACATAACACGTCATTAAACATCCCTTTTTAATAGAACACTAATCCAAAACTAGCCACGACTATTGATACATATTTTCAACAAGCTAGACGTAGACCTATGCCATTTGGTATAAGACTTCACCACAAAAAACATAGCACATCATAAAACATCCTTTTTAATAGAACACTAATCCAAATCTATAGTGTCTCCGGTATCCTGTTGCTCTTCAGCACCACCTGATAGTTGCATTTGTGGATAAAAGGCATCATACTCCTCATTGATTCTATTAATCAGCTTGTGAGGGTATCCCATATTAAATATGCCATGTCGTTTCTGCTTTCGCTCCTGCATCGAGCAAATGGCCAACGTGTCAGTGCAAAGTAACTCCAGCACACCTGCCATGTTTTGGCCTAGCAGCCCACCACACCGAGGCCCGCTACCATGGGTATATAAGCTTCTGGTAAACTTCCAAACCCTAACTCTCTCGCTCACTCGTGACCCACCCCTCTCCTAGCTAAGGGGGTGTTTGGATACGAGGTACTAAATTTTAGGAGGATCACATCGGATGTTCGGATGCTAATTAGGAGGATTAAACATGAGCTAATTATAAAACTAACTGCAGAACCCCTATACTAATTCGTGAGACGAATCTATTAAGCCTAATTAATCCATCATTAGTAAATGATTACTATAGCACCATATTATCAAATCATGAATTAATTAGGCTTAATAGATTCGTCTCGCAAATTAGACTCCATCTGTGCAATTAGTTTTATAATTAAACTATATGTAATACTCCTAATTAGTATCCAAACATCCGATGTAACATGTCCTAAAGTTTAGAATGGTGTATCAAACATCCCTAACCGCTGCCGCCCCATCCTGCACATAGCGGCGCATCCCGCCACTAGCTGCCGATGGGCGATGGCCGCTGCTGAGTGCTGACCCCATCTGGCCCCTCACCCATCAGCGGCTCGGTCTCTCACCTGCCCTTCTCCTTGCTAGCTGTCACCGGCCACCCCCAGCCTGCGGGCCACAGGCCCCTGCAGTCCGCAGTCCTGCTGGCCGTTGCTGCTGCGCGCATGCACCTGCGCTTCGTCAACGCCAAGTCCTGGAGGGACCGAGAGAGGAGGCAGGGCCAGGGGCTAGCGGGCAAGGAGGGAGTGATTGGATGTAAAGTAGACGTGGTCAAAATGTTAAGAAAGAGATTCAGTTAATTATTTGTTCCATTCGGTGGCCTCTTTAATCTCTTCTTTGGTTCCTTTTGCTCATTGTATTTTCTTTGGATTCTACACGATAATTAATTGTCGGCGTTTCTTGGCAATCGACATTGCGAGGAATATTTGACTGTTCTTACTTCGTGGCACCATTTGCTTATGTTTGCACCTTTATTATCTATAGTCTACTCCAACAGCATTTTGCATTTAATAGTTCGCGGGGACAAGGATCTTGGGGATGAGGATGGTAAGAAAATGCCCCTAGGAGAATTGGTGGGGACGGGGATGGGGAGGTTTTCTCTCCACAGGGACGGGGATGGGGGACATTCGCCTACGGGGAATTCCCCATTGCCATCCCTAAGTGTGAGGGAAGAGGGGTGATGTCACGGTTGCCAAGGAGGGCAACAGTGCAGCGATGAGCCTGGCAGGGGCCAAGGATCTGGATCGGCCGTAGCGATGGCACTCCGTTGGGCTTGTAGACGAAGAAGTTGGCCTTATTTCTGCTGACTGTGACGCGGAGGAGCATCTTGGAAAAAACATAACCTGTGTTGTAAACTACCAAACAGATTTATCTTATGAAGTAGTTACCTTATGTAAAACCAATATCTTTGATAAATGTTACATATATGCCTCCTTTGGACGACTTTAAACTGATATACATCCATAACAAATTTATAAATTGATCTTACATATATACGTATTTGGCATTCTGTCAAAATGCAGATTTTTTTTGCAGTTTTTGTTCTTGGAAATGAACCACTCGATGATTTGTTGTTCCGGCCAGTGGCCTTTTGGGGGCACCAATTCAGATTTGAACAACCTTTTCTCACTTGGATGGCATCGCATTTTCTGATGACATCAGCATGTGCACTTGAAATTCACAAATAATTGAAGTTCCGACTTTCAGCAATATCCTGAAGAAACCTAGCGAAATTTCACCACAAATCTTATGTTCTTCCTGTGTAACCAGACTTGGTGATATTTTTTATGGACAGTAGTATTGGTCAGGCTGCATTTGATCATGCACAAGCCTTTAAAAAAGGTATTCTGTTGATACTTTGATTATTATTACAAAAATTGATGGTCGTGTCAAAGAATTTGGTGACTAAGATGATGGACACGTTAATGAATGTACAAATGATTTTCGATTGTGTGTGGGGATGGTATGCCTTTAAAAGACAACGGGTTAACAAGGTATAAACATAAATCCTAGTTTACAATATTTTTTAAAAACCGGACTAGTGATACAAATTAAGCAACAGGCTAAACCTCCAGTCTGGGAGGGATTCGGTGGGAGGAGGGGTTCCACCCAATCCTCACCTGGTTTGTTTCACACGTGGCGGGTGCCCCACAGCTACCAAACGAAGCCTGCTTGAAACTTCACTGTGCCGAAATCTGGTCAAGAGAACTGTCTTCCCAATCTGGTTCCTAAGTCAGGATTCGCGAATGGGTTGCCCCTGCCTCATAGCTGCCAACCTCATCCGTTGAGATTTAGCTTGAAGCTTTTTTGAAATCATGAAATTTGATCACTAATTGTCAAAGATTAATAAAACTGAAATTTGATCACAATTCTTACTATGATACGGGAGGTATCAATGAAACTCATCTTTGCTTGACACAGAACTTGCTGATAACACTAGGGAAACTAATGTGAAGTTTCTCTTACGACAACACTGATGAAACATGCTAAAGCTGTGGGAATTGTAAATTCGTGCCTGGCAAGTTTCATCAGTCGGAACACGATATCCTGAGCTGAATAAAATATGCAACTGAAACCTTTAATTGTTTTACCCCTGTTACACATGAAAAGTAACTTGAATCACTCATATGCATTCAAGTACTAGAACCGTTAATATAGTGCATGCAATTATATTTTTCAGATGTTAATAACTAGTAATTGTAAATAATAAAATTCAAAAGTTTGTAGTTGCCTCGGAAGAAAAGAATATCTATCAGATAGTGTCCTAGTGTCTAAACTATAGTAAAAGAAATGGGAATGGTACAAACCGAACATGAATCGTAATCACAATTGAAATGGTTGAGAAAGAGATATACAGAAAAACTTTTGGTTCAATGGTTCCGTTGCATCAGCTTTTGCACAAAACAGACTCAGAGACAAGATTAGGAGGTAGCGACACAGCAGAACATGTATAGCAACAACATTGACACCCGCCCGCTGCCCCAGTGCCGCCAGGTGCTTCAGGTGCCATCAGGTTGGGCATCGGGCTGACGATTGTGGGCTGCCGCAGCCCATGCAGGCTACTGCGGCCCATGTGGGCTACTGCAGCTGGTCATCAGGCGCTCCTCGCCGGGCTGTGGGTCGTCCGGCTCCCCAGAGGCAAAGGGCGGGGGTCGCCGCTGGAGGACAGGGGTCGCGGTTCCCGACACCGCCGCCCCAGTCGTCTTCGCCGACGCTGCCAGTGTCTGCACCTTCATGGTTCACCCTCACTACCCAGAGGACTTTCTCGTCATCTTCCGGGACTATGACGCCATGTTGCAGGTTCGAATCACCGATACTTCACTGACCCTGTCGTACCGGTATCCGATACTTCGATACTCCGATACTCTCTCTATATTACCACTGTGTTGTTTTCCAAAATCGCGTATCGATGTATCTCATCGCCGTATCATATCGCCATATTGGTGATACATAGGCGAGTTCTCCATGCACTGGTGCCGGAGAGTGCTGTACGACTGACATTTCGGTGCTGGTGGCGCGAGAGCTGGGCGAGTCTGGCCTCGATGGACTACCGCCTGACGGTGCGCATTGTCGGGGTACCGGCTTAAGAGATCTTGGGATCGTCATGCAATCTCATCGCCTTGGCTCCTGAGACGGAGTCGAAGGCGAGTGTCACAGAGTTCCTCGACATGGTGGGGAGCCTCCACCCGGGCCGGACTTGCTGCCCTTGGAGAAGGTCATAGTTGGTCCTATCCCAGTAGATTGGCATGATGACCAGCCTTGCCTCCGCTCACTTGTAGAAAACTGAGCATTAGTCCCGTTTGGTAGGGCTCAAATCTACCAAAAAACCATCCGGGATAAAATTTTCGAGACGAAAGGGGGGTCTTTAGTCCCGAGTCATTCAACCAGGATTAGAGACCCCCTTTAGTCCCGGTTGATAACACCAACCGGGACTAAAAAGTTTCAAAAAGATAAAAAAAGAGCCACAACGCTGGCGGCCCGCCCCTCCCCCCCCCCCCGCTTGGAAGAAAGGGTGAGGAGGAGGAGGGAGAAGAGATAAGTGTCTCTTGGACCCGATGCGCGAGGAGGCCGCCTTGCCACCCTTGCGTCGCTAGGACCGTCCTAGCTCGCAGGGGCGCCCACTAGCACCGGACGGCGGACGTCGCGTGGCTGGGGTTATTCCACTAGGGCTAGTCTTCCACTGCTGCTGCACTCTCGCCGCCGTCAATGGGATCAGCAGGGCGGCCAGAGAGGAGGTCACTTGCGGCATCACTTGCTGGGCCTGTACTCGAGGCCGTCTGCTTCCCGGAGGTCATCACGCCGGAGGGCGCGTTGGAGGGCAGGGCTGAGACGGGGTCGGCAGCCGTTTCCGCGCAGCTCCCTCAGTCGTGTGCTCTCCGACCCTCCTCTTTCGGTCGAGGCTCTCCCACGGTCATCTCTGTTGGGATACGAGGTAGGCTACGCTAGCGCAAAACAAAATTTTTCTACCACGTAAACTAGGAAAACTGCCGTATATGGATCACGGGATTACCACTTGACGCACTGGTGCGGAAGATGTAGAATCGCGTCGGGGCAGCGAAGTCGATCAGCGTAGTCGAACACGTAGTCAATCACGTCGACGTCGAGCAGCTCCTCAGCAGCTCGTCCACGTGCAGCAAGATCGTCCTAGTGCCGCGGCTCATCGGCGGCTCGTCCAAGTGCTGCAGGTGCAACACCTCCAAGGTATCCACACGTGCAGGGAGGAAGCGTCGCAAGTCGAACTACTAGGTCCACGAGTTGCAACAGGGCGAGGGCGTGGGAGGCGCGGCAGATGTGTTTCGGCCAAAAGGATGAAACCCTAGGGCACCCCACCCCTCTATTTATAGAGGTTCCTGACGGGCCTCAGAGTCCGAGGCCCATTAGTACTTCTAAACCTGATCCAACTCGGATCACATCTGAATTAGGCTTCCAGCCCCTTAGGTGTGTGACCCTATGGGTTCGGATACGTATAGACATGGCCCGAGTACTCCTACTCGGCCCAATAGTCGGTAGTGACCTCTAGCAAGACGTGCCAACTCCTATACGCACACGAATATCATATCAGACGAACCGTCACAACATCACGTACATGCTATTCCCTTTGCCTCACGATATTTGGTCTAGATTCAAACCGACCGCTCTTTCTTGATCCTGTGATTCGGAATCCCTTTGTAGGTTAACTCTTAACCGTACGTAGCATGGCCATGCATTTTCAGGTCCGATCACTCAAGGGGCCCAGAGATATCACTCTCAATCAGAGAGGGGCAAATCCCATCTTGATTGACCATGCCTCACAGCATGCTTCCTGACAAACCCGAAAGCTACCTTTTTAACTACCCTGTTACGGTGTAGCGTTTGTGTTGACGCCATATTTCGTCACTAGTAGAATCGGCGCCAAGAAGAGAGGGAATCGGACAAGCACAGTTGGGAATCGGCCAAATGGTGCTACAGTGTGAGATCGGCCGGTGACTTCTGTCTTGCTTCGGGTCGAATATACCAGAGTCCCAATCGGTAGCCTTTTGCCGATGAGGAATCGGCCGATTAGGAGGATGGGTTAAATGGGCCTGTATGGGTGTTGGCGCTAGAAATCGGTCAACCGAGTCCCAGCGACCGACACACGACCCGGGAGAATCTGCTTAACTCCTGTTCGGGTGAATGCCCTGGTGCGGTTCGCGCGGCGTGCCAGCCAATCTGACCTGTTGATTGGCAAGGAAGAACACGTGTCAGGCTCAGAAACTGCGATCGGCTAAGTTTCCGATCGAGAGAGTTTATCGGCGAATCGGCCGATTTACTGTGATAATGAAATCGGCTAGTAAACAGCACGATCCCCGTAGCCTTGTAGACAGAAAAATACTAAAGTAATCGGCACAAAGCTTATGATAACAGCACTAGGAAAAGATCTAATCGGCAATGAATGGATCTAACAACAGGAGGTAACGAAAGCCGATACTACCGATTCCTAGCGGGATAACTAGTGATAAAAACTAGGAAAACAGGTAAAAACCTATGAATCTAGTTGATATCGATAACTGATGAATAAATCTAAACGAAACAACAGCGATGCGCCAGAAGTTAAAGCTTAGATATTACTCGATAAACGGAACTTACAGAATCGACCGGAGATCAAGATGATGCAGCCCTGCCAACCCGTACGAACTCGTGAGAAGAAAAAGTGATGGCGAAGTCGCCTGCTCGAAAGTAAGTACGAAGAAGAAAGTAACTTGTTGTATTGATTGATTGTTGTGTTTACAGATTTACAAAGGTAGCTATTTATAACCCCGTACAAATAATCTCCTTAACCGACTAGAACTCTATCTCTAATTCAAACAGAAAACAAGTATCTACAAGCACAATCCGTGCTAAACTAACTACCCCACGCTTCGCGGGCTGAACTCCACCTTATCCCTTCATCTTTCCAAGCCCATACAGGCCCACCTTAGTCCACCTTCCTGATCGGCCGATTTCTTATCGGCAAAGGATTGCCGATTGGGAATCCGGCGCATTCACCCTGAAGCGAAGTAAGAGCTACTGACCGATTCCGCACTATAGCACCTTTTGACCGATTCCCATCCGTATTTCTTCGACTTCTTTCCTCCTTGGCGCCGATTCAACTGATGACAAAATCCGGCGTCAACACATGCCCCCCAGTTTCGGAGTAAAACATAGTCTTTTACTTCGAAATTCTTTATAACTTCCCCTCCGAAACGGCCGCAATGAAAATATCCTTCCGTTGCGCGGTCTCCCGGCTGATCATTGCAATTTTTGAAACGGGCGCCCACGACAGCCACTACCCCGAAAAACCCGACGCGCCGGCGCGGTGAAAATTCCATTTTTACCCTTTCTTCAGGCATCCTATAAATAACATTTCACCGCAGCTCATCTTCAAGCTCACGTCTCCTTTCCCAACACGCGCACCTCCTTCCTTCTTCAATCTTGCCATCGAAGCCTTCCAGTTCCAGCTCCGGTCACTTTTTTCCCCTTCCCTTCAATGGCGACTCCTTCCAGCAGCTCTCCTGCACGCGATACCCCAGAGGACGCACCTCCGGTAACAGTGGCGACAACCGTCACTCCATCCACAGATGAAGGAGCTTCATCAAAGATCCCAACGGCGATCCCCATTGCGACCCCAACATCCGCATCTGCATCGGCGACCACACCGATTACTCAGAATTTTATACCGGAGGTAAATACCGAATCTTTCCTCTATCAGTAACATATTTGTCTTAGATCTACTCTTTATATTCTTATGCCCGTTTTTTTTTAGGCAGTTAGACATAGAATTACTATTCATCTCACGGGTAGTCCTGGCCTTGTTTGCCTTGGTCCTATGGGAGACCTGGACCCAGCAGACTTCATAAACCTGGAAACTGACCGGATACCTTTCAAACGATCTGATATGAACTTAGATCAATGGGCCAGCACTTTTAGATCTTGGTCGAATGAAACCCCAGGTTGGAGGGAATTGTACCAACGGGTAGCCGCGTCAAGGAGCGTCTCGTGGGATGAGCTCAAAATCGTCCAATGTATCAACCTTTCCCTGTCGCAAATGGAGAGAAACGAACCGCTAGTGATGGCGGCTTCCTATTTTTGGTCTGACGCACTTAATGCATTCTTATTTGGACACGGTCCTATGACCCCTACTTTGGCCGATGTGGTCCTCTTGACCGGCCTGGACATATCTTCCCCTAACACGCCTTTCCAACTTCTGACCGTACCGTCGCATCGGCTGGACACAAGAGGAATCGGCGGCTGGAAGGGCTTTATTAGTAATAACAAGAAGACCGGTACTGTTGATAACAGGGAGCACACCGCTTTCCTGATGATGTGGCTAGAAAAACACCTTTTCTGTGGAAGAGCCGCCGGCCCAACAACCAACACCCAATCTTTAGCCGAGGCACTATCCAAAGGAAGCCACATTCCTCTCGGGAAACATCTTCTGGGTGCTGTGTACCACATGCTCCATCAAATCGGCACAAGACTTTCCAAGGGAGAACCAATCGGCAACCCAGGCGGACCTTGGTGGTTCATCAATCTATGGTTGAACCTTTATATGAACAGGATCACCCGGCAGCCAGTGGACCACATGACGTTTCCCAATATTGAATCGGCGGAAGACCCTACCGAGCGTCGCCGATGCATGTCTTATGGTGAAGCGGCATCAGCTTTCCCAGGTTGTGCGTATTCCGCTACAAAGGTAGCCGAGTACTTTTGGTGCTTTTATAATGGATTTAATGAGGACGCAACTATCTGGTTTCCTTACCAGCGGGACATTCCAATTTTCGAGCTCCCCTCCTGTTTTGATTCAACTTCTGGCCGGTTTGATGAAGATCTCTATGAAGGGTTGATCAAGCCAGGGCTCCTACCGGCCAACTTCTTCTCAGGGAAGGATGCCCCTACATACGAATTCTACAACCCTTCTGCTGCAGCACGACAATTCGGCATGGGTCAGTTGCCGATTCAGGTGTACTTTGCTGGCAAAATCAAGTTTAGGGATGCGCTCACAACTGGCCTAGATTACGGTCGGTTGCGAGACCGAATTCCAGATTCCAGTACAATTAACTTGAACGACTGGCTAGTAGCTCCATTTGCCGTCCAGCCGTTCAAACTTTGGTGGGCCGATTGGAAGCAATTCCTCTTCTGCAACTCAGCATCGGCATACTGCAATCTTCTGGACCCGGCCAACATTGATCCAAACGCCGAGGTACTTCACATAGCCGATTTTTATTCCCTTTTATTCCTCTTAACATGATCGAGTACTAATGATTTTATTATTCTAGGCCGAGAATCGGACCCCTCCAACACACAGCCGCAGCGGACGACTAATAGAGAGTTATCCATACACTACTTATCCCCTTATCGGCTATGACGCCCCGTCTGTTGACGTGATCACTGGCCGATTGAAACAAATTCATAAAAGGACCACTAAGAAGACCAGTCGCCGAGTCCGGGCTCGTACGGAATCGGCGGATCCTCCTGTGCACGTATCGGCAGAAACTTCGGCCGTACCACCTTCTCAGGTTATTCAAAGTGCCGATGCTCAAACCATGACGCAAGCTGGGGCGGCCGCCGCATCGTTGTTGTTGGAGGCCATACAGGTAACACTGAGTTGAGCTGCCTCCGATTAGTATTTGATATTAACTTTTCTTTAACCTTAAACTGCACAGAGCATCCCTACAGAAGTACCACAATCGGCAGCAGCCCCTCCAGCTATTGACGCGCCCCCATTTCCTTCCGTTAAGGTATAGAACCTCTCGTACCGATTTCCTTTGGGCATTCTCGTAACGTATTTATTCAAACTTCTGACACAGGCCATCGGCACATCAATCGCTCCTCGATCGCCGATTTCTTGTCAGGAGGTTGGTCCAAACACTGCGCCGATTACCGTGGAGTCCTCTTCATCTGATGAACCCATGGCGCAGGCCCCCGAGCAAGGCATGGCGGCTTCTCAAGTGCAACATGAGGAGATTCGCTTCAAAATGGTAATTTTCTGTTTCGGCTTCTATCTTAGCCGATTTACTCTTTCTTGCAGGTGGTTTATTTCTTTTCTTTATTATCTTCAGGAACAGGATACCCCCGACAACAGCCTCTTTTCTTTTGCGGTCGCCCTCTCTGACGACGAAGAAGTTGCTTCTCGCCAAGTTGCCTTGAGTTCCGTTCCTGATGACGTCCGAGCGAAACTTTCCAGCATCCGATCCCTCCTTCAAGGGGACATCGGCCGATTAGTAGAAGACGCTTCACCGATTCGGCAGCTCTTCAATGACGTCAGCGGACGAGTACCAGAAGAGGCGGAGGAGGCCCTGGCGCCGGCAGCCTTCATCGAGTCTATGAGGATCCCGGTCTTCAGAGCCCTTCGTCACATGGCCGATCGCGCCAAGCTGACCAAGGTTCGCGAAGAGGAAGACGCTTTCAAACGTCAGGCTCAAGAGGCGAATCGGCGTATTCATGTTCTAGAAGACTCCCGCCCGGCGATCATAGGTGAGATAGACCGTCTCAAGCGTCGGAGGGCGGAGCTCGCCAAGGAAATGGAGCAAGTGACCAAGGCAATCAGTGCCGAAGAGAACAAACTCCAAGAGCTTCCTTCTGTTATTGCCGATTTGACACAGGAGAGGCAACGCTTTGCTCACGAGGCACTGAGACTCCATCGCAGCGCATCGGAGGTTCCCGGATCGGCGGACGAAGACCAACGGGTTCTTGACTCTGCCGATCAGATCCGGCGTCGGGCCATCACGACTATCGATACCCTTCTGGGTAATCTGTAAAAATACTGACCGTTTTGTACGAATCATTTATTATCTTCTTTGACCGCCCCTCGCGACGCCCTTTCTATTTATTGCCTTCTTATTACCGATGGGACGTAGCTTTACCAGATTTCGACGCATACTTTTATAAATACCAACCTCGGCGCTTACTCCTGGTAGCACCAATCTTGGCTCTCGGTTTAACTTTTCTGCCCCTTCTCACCGGCGCAACTTCTTTGCCATGGCCTCGTCGTCTTCTTCTTCCTCTGTTAACCAGGTGAAGTCTTTGACCTCCACCTTCCTTTCTTTTTTAAGCCCCTAAGGAAAAGAGTATCCCCCCTTATTCCTTCTTTGTTTCAGCATCAACGTCTTAGCCCCGAGCTTGTGCGCGCCATTGAGTGCATTCATTCCGAAGATCCATTAACGTCGGAGGACAAGATGCTGATCATGGCTCACCGAGAGGAGCTCCAGGACCACATTACCACGGAGGCTCGCGTAGTCTTGGATTCCGTGGTGAGTGAAAGTAACCATCAATCTCCACCTGTCAGGGGCGGTCGTTGTGGCGATCTTGAAGACGACATCGCCACGGAGGCCCGAACGATCCTGAACTTCGTGGAGAGGAACGGCAGCCGGCGATCTCCCATCGACAAGAGTCATCCACTCCCTCGGCAAATCGTTCTTGAAGACGCGGGAGCGGGGACTTCGCGCCCTCCCGTAGATTTCCCCCGTCAAGTCGAAGCGGAGATTTCAATGAAGGCCATAGAAGAAGAATACATCCGACTCATGATAGAGTTAGGTCGGGCTGAGAGGGAGCGTAAGAAAAAGAATAATTAGTTGCTGTATTTTGTCGGCCATGTGACCTGTCGCCCGTACCGAATGAATCTAATCGGCTGTTCCGGTCGACTTTATGTGTATCTCAAGACCGAATCGTATCGGTCATGTATGATTCCTTAGGCACCGACCCATATACTTGGGTAATATCTTTTTAAGTACCTCCCATTCAGAGCTCTAGTGAATTCTTCTCCTTCTATTGTTTCTAAGATATAGGCATTCCCTGGAGCGCATCTGCCGATTTTATACGGCCCTTCCCAGGTAGGAGACCATTTGCCGAATTTAGGATCTTTCGACCCGATCGGTAGTACCAACTTCCATACCAAGTCTCCGGGGGAGAACAGCTTGACTTTGACCTTTTTATCGTACCACCTGGCCACTCTCTTCTTATTTTCTTCGATACTTATCAGAGCCCTTAGTCGCTGACCGGCCACATCATCGAGTTCTTCCTTCATCAGAGCTGAGTAGTCATTGGCTGACAATTGGTCCTGAAGTAAAATGCGCCTTGATCCTGCCCTCGACTCCCATGGAAGTACTGCATCGTGACCGTATACCAACTGATAGGGAGATAACTTGGTGGCCCCATGACAGGCCATTCTGTATGCCCACAGGGCTTCGGTCAAACATAGGTGCCACTTCTTCGGGTACTCTTCAATCTTCCTTTTGATCAACTTGATTATTCCTTTGTTGGAAGATTCTGCTTGACCATTGGCTTGAGCGTAGTACGGAGAAGAATTTAGCAATTTGATGCCCATATCGGTTGTAAATTCCTCAAATTCTCCCGATGTGAACATTGTTCCTTGATCGGTTGTTATAGTTTGAGGGATACCGAATCGGTAGACGATGTGATCCCTTACGAAATCGGCCATGATAGCCGAAGTCACAGTTCTTAATGGGACTGCCTCCACCCACTTGGTGAAGTAATCGGTAGCAACCAGGATGAACTTGTGCCCCTTGCTCGATGGTGGATAAATTTGGCCGATAAGGTCTATTCCCCACCCTCTGAATGGCCATGGTTTGATGATGGGGTTCATGGCCGACGCGGGTGCACGTTGGATATTTCCGAACTTTTGACACTCCTGACAACCCTTATAATATTTGAAACAGTCTTCGAGGATCGTAGGCCAATAGTACCCGTTGTTTCTGATCATCCACTTCATCTTATGCGCTGATTGGTGAGCTCCGCATACCCCTTCATGGATTTCTCCCATTAGAGTCTTAGCTTCTTCCGTCCCAAGGCATTTAAGAAGAACACCGTCGATCGTTCGGTAGAACAGATCATTTTCGAGCAATACGTACTTGGTGGCATGAAAGCGCACTCGCCGCTCCACCTTTTTGGACGGATCCTTCAGGTAATCGGCAATTTCCTTACGCCAGTCGTCGGCTGCAAGTTCTAAGGCCATGACGCCTGGAATCGGCCGATACCCAGATGCGTGTTGAGCGAGTTTGTTTGCTTCCTCGTTGCGGTCTCTTGGGACGTGCTCGATTGTTGCCGATTTGAATTCTTTCAAAAGTTGTAAGCAATCTTCGTGATGAATCCGTAATATGTCATCTTTGCATTCGGCCCTTCCGGTTAGTTGATCCACGATTAACATCGAATCTCCGAAGACCTCAACAGAATCGGCTTTGACTTCTCTCAATAATCGTAAGCCTTTTAATACAGCTCTGTACTCTGCTTGATTGTTTGTGGCGGCGGTCTCTATCGGCAGAGAAAAATCATATCTTGCCCCCCGAGGCGATATGAGAACGATGCCGATTCCTGATCCGACCCCGCATGATGACCCGTCAAAAAATAATTGCCAAGGCGCTAGCTCCACGATAGCGATTTCCGGCCCACAGTGCTGGGCGACAAAATCGGCCATGACTTGACCCTTGACGGCTTTTGCCGATTCGTACCGTAGGTCAAATTCTGATAAAGCTAAGATCCACTTACCGATTCGTCCTTTCAATATCGGCAGTGACAGCATGTATTTTACTACATCATCTTTGCATACGACTATACATTCTGCCGACAGTAGATAGTGCCTGAGTTTGGTGCACGAGAAGTAAAGACACAAACACAAACGCTCCACTGGAGGATATCTTGTTTCGGCATCCAGGAGTCTTCTACTAACGTAATAAATTACCCGTTCTTTGCCTTCAAACTCTTGGACTAGAGCCGACCCAATAGCTTTTTCATCGGCTGATAAATATAGTTTAAACGGCTTACCCGTTTGAGGGGGAACCAGGACTGGGGGTGAGACCAAGTATCGCTTGATGTCTTCTAATGCCTTACGCTGTTCTTCTCCCCATATAAATTCCTGGTCTGGCTTCAACTTTAGGAGTGGTGTGAACGCCTGAATCCGTCCAGATAGATTAGATATAAACCTTCTGATGAAGTTTACCTTGCCGATTAGAGACTGTAGCTCAGTTTTGTTCTGTGGAGCGATGACTTTGTTGATGGCCGCTATGGTCTTCTGATTGACTTCTATACCTCGTTCGTGCACCATGAATCCTAAGAACTGTCCGGCGGAGACGCCGAAAGCGCATTTGTTGGGATTCATCTTAAGACCATGCTTTTTGGTACACTCTAGCACCTTTCGCAAATCGGCTAGGTGTTCCTCGTGGCTTTTGGACTTGACCACAACGTCATCGATGTAGATCTCCACCAGGAGGCCAATGAGTTTGTGAAAAATGTAGTTCATGGCTCTCTGATATGTGGCACCAGCATTCTTCAAGCCGAAAGTCATCACCACCCACTCGAATAGACCAAGGTGGCCTGGACATCTGAAAGCCGTTTTGGGTATGTCCTCTTCGGCCATAAGTATTTGATTGTATCCGGCATTTCCATCCATGAAGCTGATAATTTTGTGTCCCGCGGCAGCGTCGATTAATACATCGGCCGTAGGCATGGGGTAGCCATCCATTGGTGTGGCCTGATTAAGATTCCTGAAATCGACGCAAACGCGTAGCTTCCCGTTTTTCTTGTACACTGGTACGATATTAGAAATCCACTCGGCATAGCGACATTGCCGAATAAATTTTGCTTCAATTAGCCGAGTTATTTCGGCTTTTATGTCTGGTAAAATTTTAGGATTGCATCGCCGTGCGGGTTGTTCGTACGGCCGATACCCTGGCTTTATGGGTAGCCGATGTTCAACAATAGACCGATCTAATCCGGGCATCTCGTGATACTCCCAAGCAAAACAATCCTTGAATTCTCTTAATAAATTTGTCAACTTACATTTATACTCTGGATCTAAATTTGCACTAATAAAAGTCGGCCTTGGTTTGGTCCCGTCACCTAAATCTACCATCTCCAATGAATCGGCCGACGTGAATCCGTGTCCCAGCTTTCCGTCTTCTCGGGCGAACTGATCCATCTATTGCGCTTCTTCGGAGCCGACTGCTCGGATCGGCTGTAGGCCAAAATCGGTGACTTTCAGGAAATCAGTTTCCCACACCCTACCTGATATGCACCTGACGGTTTCGCAGCTCCATTGTTGTGCGTCGGCTGCTGCGATGCTGTACGCGGAGTCGGCTTTGACCACCTCGATGTTATCATCGACCCATTGTACAAGGCATTGATGCATAGTTGACGGGATGCAGCAGTTTGCGTGTATCCAGTCTCGGCCAAGAAGCATATTATAGGACCCTTTGCCATTAATGACGAAAAATGTGGTAGGAAGGGTCTTACTGCCGATGGTGAGGTCGACGCAGAGGGCACCGCGAGCGTTTGACACCTTGCCTTCGAAGTCCTTGAGCATCATGTCCGTCCTGGTTAGGTCGTCGTCGCTCTTTCCCAGCTTTCGGAGTACGGTATACGGCATGATGTTGACGGCAGCTCCCCCGTCGACCATCAATCTGGTGAGGGGGCGACCGTCAACATGCCCTTTAAGGAACAACGCCTTCATATGTTGTCGTTCGTCATCTTCGGGCTTTTCGAACGTGGCCATCATTGGTTCTAAAGCCAACCGTGCTGTTTGTTCCTCTATTGCCGACACGTTCTGTTGATCGGCAGGGGTCATGAACTCCATCGGCAATATGAAAACCATACCGATTTCGGCTGCCGATTCATCACCCGCCGATTCATCGTTGCCCTTGTCGTTCCTTTTGGGGCGCCACACCCGAGGCTTCCCTTCCTTCTTGTCCATCGCGCTCTCTTCTTCTTGCTGTTCCCATTGGCGGAGGCGTTGGATTCTCCGTTTTTGCGATTTGGTTAAACCATCGGGGCACCATCTGGGGTTTATTGGCCTCCCTTCTTTCCTGGCGCGTTCCCATTCTGGCTCTCGTCCTAATGGGTTCTCATCCGTTACCCGAGCGTCGGCCATGTCTTCGAGCCGGCTGTGAACGCTGGCTTTGCTACTTGATTGATCATGACGATCGGCCCTGCCCCCCTGCCTATTATGGCTTCTTCCTTTTGACCGATCATGTTGGTCACTTCTGCCCCCCAGCCGATCACGCATGGGAGGGCGCTGCTCATCTGGGTTGCGCCAATTCCTGCTGATCGGTTCTGGCCTTCTATCTCTGGAGCGAGACCTGGCGAACGGCCGATTGCCTAGGTAGGGCCGTTGCATTCCAGGCAAGTATCTGCCGATGGTAGCCTGAGGTTATTTTCCCAACAATGTACGAAGAATGGACATCTCCAGTGCTCCTCGTGCCGACGCATCGCTTCTTCTCGGGACCTTGAATGCTCATGTTGGCACTGGTACTTTTGGAGCAGGAACTGGGAAGTAATGCGTGGCCCTTCTGACTCACCATCATCGTCCTCCATTCGTCGCTTTCCCTTGACGTCTTCAGACGTGATTTGATTTCTGGGATCGACAGCGCCACTCTTTTTGGCCGACTCGGACGTCAGCACTTTTGTTTGGAGAGAATTCTTTCCTGTGTCAGCCATGTTGGTAGGAAAAGGGTGCTGGTCGATTTTCATTGGTTTGGCCGGTTTTGCCGGCACTTCAAATTTGAGTCTGCCCTGCTCAATGGCCGACTGTATTTGTTGTCTGAAGATTTTGCACTCGTTGGTATCATGTGATGTGGCATTGTGCCACTTGCAATACTTCATCTTCTTCAATTGTTCGGCAGAGGGTATTGTGTGGTAAGGCGAGAGTTTAATCTGCCCTTCCTGGAGTAGAAGATCGAAGATTTTGTCAGCTTTAGTTGTATCGAAACCAAATGCTTCCGGCTCCTTCTTGCCGAACGGGCACGATATCAGCTTCTTTCCCTTAATCCACTCTGCAAGCCCGATTTCGGCATCTTCCTCATCTTCTAATTCTTCCAGGAATGCCACTTTCTTCTGAAAATTCCTTCTTGGATCGAATGGACGCACCTCTTGTCCGGACAATCGGTGGACAATCTGGCTCAGGCTCTCGAACTCTTGTGAAGCATATTTTTCTTTAATGTGTGGCAGCAGGCCTTGGAAAGCTATATCGGCCAATTGTGCATCGGTTAAAGCCAGGGAGTAGCATTTGTTTCTGATTTCCTGAAACCTCTGTATGTACGAGGGTATCGGCTCATCACTTCTTTGCCGGAGGCTAGTCAAATCAGACAGCTTCATTTCGTGAACCCCAGCATAGAAGTACTTGTGGAACTGCCTTTCTAGATCGGCCCATGTGATAATTGAGTTTGGTGGCAAAGTGGTGAACCATTGGAAGGCCGATCCAGACAAGGATGACGAGAACAACCGTACCCGCAGGGCATCTTGCGTAGCTGCCTCCCCGCATTGTATGATGAATCTATTCACATGTTCTACGGTAGAAGTATCATCCATCCCCGAAAATTTGGTAAAATCAGGAACTTTGTACCGATGGGGAAACGGCAACAAGTCATACGTAGATGGGTATGGTGTTCTGTAGGTATACGTTTGCACCTTCGGCTTCAGGCCGAATTGTTCTTGCATTACCTCCGCGATTTGCGCCGACCAATCTGGTTGTTGCTGGGGAATAGTTGGCGGCGGGATCGGCACATGCTGATAAATCGGAGGTTGAATAAAAGGAGATTGATGAAAAGGTGGTATCTGAGTATAAGCCGGTGGTGCAGTAAAGGACGGCTGCTTGTAGGTACCACTTGTTTCATCATATAGCATGAGCTCTGACGTCTTGTTGACCTCTGGAGCGATAGGCTGGTATGGTGGTAAGATCGGCCGAGTGGCCGTTTGGGAGGGTGTCTGGAACGGAGGATTTCCTTGGCTGACCGATTGATTTAAACCGGTCGTGTGTATGGGTGCCCCCCAGGGTAAAGGGATGACTGGAGGGAGTGGTGCAGAGGACGGCTGGATGGAGCCGTATCCCAAAGGAGTTGATGACGTAGAAGCGCCAGGTCCTCCGACAGAGGGTTGGATCGGCTGTGAAGCCTGATAAGCCTGATTTGGAGGAATCGGCTGAAAATACGTAGGTCCCCTGTACCCTTGTGGTATACCTCCGGCGAAAGAGTTGACAACAGCATTGTGCACCATGTTTGAAAGTACCGGGGATTGGTTGATGAAGGCGTGATGAAGAGATTGTTGAATCATATCGGACATTTTATCCGAATCCTCTGAAATTGTGATCAGGCGAGGAGTAGGGAAAGGAGACTTTTTAACAGTTTCCCCGCTCCTGGAACGACTGAAGGATTTCAAGCAAGTTTTACGGACTTGCTCCAAATACTGATTCAGATCTTCTTTTTGGTCGTTCTTTAGATCTGCCTCTGTCACTTCGATGATGTTATCTTCAGAGACGTCAGCAGCTTTCGACATGACAGCGGTTGTATTGGTCCCACCGGGTGTGCCAAAAGTGTGTTGGCGCTAGAAATCGGTCAACCGAGTCCCAGCGACCGACACACGACCCGGGAGAATCTGCTTAACTCCTGTTCGGGTGAATGCCCTGGTGCGGTTCGCGCGGCGTGCCAGCCAATCTGACCTGTTGATTGGCAAGGAAGAACACGTGTCAGGCTCAGAAACTGCGATCGGCTAAGTTTCCGATCGAGAGAGTTTATCGGCGAATCGGCCGATTTACTGTGATAATGAAATCGGCTAGTAAACAGCACGATCCCCGTAGCCTTGTAGACAGAAAAATACTAAAGTAATCGGCACAAAGCTTATGATAACAGCACTAGGAAAAGATCTAATCGGCAATGAATGGATCTAACAACAGGAGGTAACGAAAGCCGATACTACCGATTCCTAGCGGGATAACTAGTGATAAAAACTAGGAAAACAGGTAAAAACCTATGAATCTAGTTGATATCGATAACTGATGAATAAATCTAAACGAAACAACAGCGATGCGCCAGAAGTTAAAGCTTAGATATTACTCGATAAACGGAACTTACAGAATCGACCGGAGATCAAGATGATGCAGCCCTGCCAACCCGTACGAACTCGTGAGAAGAAAAAGTGATGGCGAAGTCGCCTGCTCGAAAGTAAGTACGAAGAAGAAAGTAACTTGTTGTATTGATTGATTGTTGTGTTTACAGATTTACAAAGGTAGCTATTTATAACCCCGTACAAATAATCTCCTTAACCGACTAGAACTCTATCTCTAATTCAAACAGAAAACAAGTATCTACAAGCACAATCCGTGCTAAACTAACTACCCCACGCTTCGCGGGCTGAACTCCACCTTATCCCTTCATCTTTCCAAGCCCATACAGGCCCACCTTAGTCCACCTTCCTGATCGGCCGATTTCTTATCGGCAAAGGATTGCCGATTGGGAATCCGGCGCATTCACCCTGAAGCGAAGTAAGAGCTACTGACCGATTCCGCACTATAGCACCTTTTGACCGATTCCCATCCGTATTTCTTCGACTTCTTTCCTCCTTGGCGCCGATTCAACTGATGACAAAATCCGGCGTCAACAATGGGCTTGGAAGGGGATAGAAGGATGAGGTGGAAATCAGCCCACGAAGCGTGGAGTAACCAACCTAGCACGAATCATGCTTGTAGATATTCGTTTTCTGTTTGAATTAGGGATAGAATTCTAGTCGGTTAAGAAGTTATCTGTACGGGGCTATAAATAGCTACCTTTGTAAATCTGTAATCATGAACCAATCAATACAACATACTACTTTTTCTCGTACTTACTTTCAAGCAGGCGACTTCGCCAACACCTTTCTCTTTTTCACGAGTTCGTGCGGATTGGCAGGGCTGCATCAGTTTGATCTCCAGCCGATTCTGTAAGTTCCGCTTATCGAGTAATATCTAAGCTTTAACTTCGGGCGTATCGCTGTTGTTTCGTTTAGATTTATTCACCAGTTATCGATATTTACTAGAATCATAGGGTTTTGCCTGTTTTTCTAGTTTTATCACCAGTTATCCAGCTAGGAATCGGTAGTTTCAGCTTCATTACTTTCTGTTGTTAAATTCATCTATTGCCGATTAGATCTATTCCTAGTGTTGTTATCATAGTTTTGTATCGATTACACTAGTAATTTCCTATCTACAAGGCTACAGTGATCGGCTACCTCATAGCCGATTTATTTATTATAGCAAATCGGCCGATTCGCTGATAAGCTCTCTCGAGATCGGAAACTTAGCCGATCGTGATTTCTGAACCTGACACGTATTCTTCCTTGCCAATCAACAGGTCAGATTGGCTGGCACGCCGCGCGAACCGCACCAGGGCATTCACCCGAACAGGAGCTAAGCAGATTCTCCCGGGTCGTGTGTCGGACGCTGGGATTCGGTTGACTGATTTCTAGCGCCAACACACTTTTGGCACGCCCGGTGGGACCAATACAACCGCCATCATGTCGAAAGCTGCCGAAGTCTCCGAAGATAACGTCATCGAGGTGACGGAAGCAGATCTGAAGGACGACCAGAAGGAAGAACTGGACAAGTATACGGAACAGTTCCGGAAAGCTTGCCTAAAGTCTTTCAGTCGCTCCAGAAGCGGGGAGACTATCAAGAAGACTCCATTCCCTCCTCCCCGCCATATCACGATTTCTGAGGATTCGGACAAAATGTCCGATATGATTCAACAGTCTATTTATCACGCCTTCATCGATCAGTCCCCGGTACTTTCAAATATGGTGCACAATGCTGTTGTCAACTCCTTCGCCGGGGGGCTACCTCAAGGGTACAGGGGACCGGCATATTTTCAGCCGATTCCACCAAACCAGAATTATTCAAATTCGGCTTCGCAGCCGATCCAATTTTCTGTCGGGGGTTCACGTGCTTCCTTATCATCAGCTCCTATGGGGTATAACTCCATTCAACTGTCTTCTGCACCGTTCCCTCCAGTTAGTCCATCACCCTGGGGGGCACCTTCAGCCACGGCCGGTCAGAATCAATCGGCCAGTCAGGGAAACCCTCCATTCCAGGCACCTTTCCAAGCGGCCACTCGGCCGACCGTACCGCCATACCAGCCTGTCGCTCCGGAGGTCAACAAGACAGCAGAGCTCATGCTGTATGATGAAACGAGTGGTTCATTCAGATAGCCGACCTTTACTACACAGCCGGCTTTCACCCAGATACCACCCGCTTTCAATCAGCCTCCGTTCATTCCGCCTCCGGTTTACCAGCACGTGCCAATACCTCAGCCAACAGTTCACCAGCAACAGCCAGACTGGTCGGCACGTATTGCGGAGGTGATGCAAGAACAATTCGGCTTAAAGCCGAAGGTACAGACTTACACCTACAGAACACCATACCCATCTACATATGACCTATTGCTGTTTCCCCATCGGTATAAAGTGCCTGACTTCACTAAGTTTTCGGGGATGGATGACACTTCGACTGTGGAACACGTGAACAGATTCATCATCCAATGCGGGGAGGCAGCTACGCAGGATGCTCTACGGGTACGGTTGTTCTCTTCATCTCTGTCTGGTTTGGCCTTTCAGTGGTTCACAACATTGCCGCCAAACTCAATTATCACATGGGCCAATTTAGAAAGACAGTTCCACAAGTACTTCTACGCCGGGGTGCATGAGATGAAGCTGTCCGATTTAACCAGCCTCAGGCAAAGAAGTGATGAGCCGATATCCTCGTATATACAGAGGTTTCGGGAAATCAGAAACAAGTGCTACTCCCTAGCTTTAAACGACGCGCAGTTGGCCGATATAGCTTTTCAAGGCCTTCTGCCCCACATCAAAGAAAGATACGCCTCACAGGAGTTCGAGAGTTTGAGCCAGATTGTCCACCGATTGTCTGGACAGGAGGTACGTTCCTTCGATCCACAGAGGAATTTCCAGAAGAAGGTGGCGTTCCTGGAAGAGTTAGAGGATGAGGAAGATGTTGAAGTCGGACTTGCAGAATGGATCAAGGGGAAGAAGCCGATATCATTTCCATTCGGCAAAAAGGAGCCGGAGGTGTTCGGCTTTGACACGACTAAGGCCGATAAAATCTTCGACCTTCTCCTCCAAGAAGGACAGATTAAACTCTCGCCATACCATACCATACCTTCTGCCGAACAGCTAAAAAAGATGAAGTACTGCAAGTGGCACAACGCCACATCCCATGATACTAATGAGTGCAAAATCTTCAGGCAGCAGATACAGTCGGCCATTGAGCAGGGCAGACTTAAATTTGAAGTGCCGACAAAATCGGCCAAACCGATGAAGATCGACCAGCACCCCTTCCCCACCAACATGGTTGACACGGGAAAGAATTCGCTCCAAACAAAAGTGCTGACGTCCGAATCGGCCAAAAAGAGTGGCGCCGTCAATCCCAGAAATCAAGCTACGCCTGAAGATGTCAAGGGGAAGCGGCGGATGGAGGACGACGATGGCGAGTCAGAAGAGCCACGCATTACTTCCCAGTTCCTGCTCCAGAAATACCAACGTCAGCATGAACGCTCAAGGTCCCGGGAAGAGGCAATGCGACGGCACGAAGAGCACTGGAGATGCCCGTTCTTCATTCACTGTTGGGAAAACAACCTTAGGCTACCATCGGCCGATACTTGCCCAGAATGCAACGGTCCATATCGTGGCAATCGGCCGTTCAACAGGTCTCGCTCCAGAGACGGAAGGCCAGAACCGATCAGCAGGAATTGGCGCAACCAAGTTGACCAGCGCCCTCCCGTGCGTGATCGGCTGGGGGGCAGAAGTGACCGATATGATCGGTCGGAAGATAGATGTCATAACAGGCAGGGGGGCAGGACTGATCGGCATGACCGGTCAGAAAACAAATCCAACGTTCACAGCCGGCTCGAAGAGATGGCCGATGCTCGGGTGACAGACGAAAACCTGTTAGGACGCGAACCGGAGTGGGAGCGCGCCAAGTCAGGGGGCAGACCAATAAACCCCAGGTGGTGTCCCGATGGATTGACCAAGTCTTAAAAACGAAGAATCCAACGGCTCCGCCAATGGGAACAGCAAGAAGAAGAAAGCATGACGGACAAGAAGGAAGGAAGGCCTCGGGTGTGGCGCCCCAAAAGAAACGATAAAGGGGACGACGAATCGGCGGGTGACGAATCGGCAGCCGAGATCGGCATGGTTTTCATATTGCCGATGGAATTCATGACTCCCGCCGATCAACAGGATGTATCGGCAATAGAAGAACAGACAGCACAGTTGGCTTTGGAGCCAATGATGGCCACGTTCGAGAAGCCCGAAGATGACGAATGACAACACATGAAGGCACTGTTCCTCAAAGGGCATGTTGACGGCCGCCCCCTCACTAGACTAATGGTAGACGGAGGAGCTGCAGTCAACATCATGCCGTACTCCGTACTCCGGAAGCTTGGGAAAAGCGACGACGACTTGACCAAGACAGACATGATGCTCAAGGACTTCGAGGGCAACGTGTCAAACGCTCGCGGCGCTCTCTGCGTCGACCTCACCATCGGCAGTAAGACCCTTCCTACCACCTTCTTTATTAATGGCAAGGGGTCCTACAACATGCTACTCGGCCGAGATTGGATACACGCAAACTGCTGCATCCCGTCAACAATGCATCAGTGCCTCATACAATGGGTCGGCGATAACATCAAGGTGGTCAAAGCTGATTCCGCGTACAGCATCGCGGCAGCCGACACGCAACAGTGGAGCTACGAAACCGTCAGGTGCATATCCGGCAGAGTTTGGAAGACCGATTTCCTAAAGGTCACCGATTTTGGCCTACAGCCGATTCGAGCAGTCGGCTCCGAAGATTCAGAGTAGATGGATCAGTTCGCCCGAGAAGACGGGAAGCTAGGGCACGGATTCACGTCGGCCGATTCATTAGAGATGATAGACTTAGGCGATGGTACCAAACCAAGGCCGACTTATATTAGTGCAAATTTAGACCCAGAATACAAGTGTAAATTGACAAATTTGTTAAAGGAATTTAAGGATTGTTTTGCTTGGGAGTATCATGAGATGCCCGGTTTAGACCGATCTATTGTTGAACATCGGCTACCCATAAAACCAGGGTATCGGCCGTACCAACAGCCCGCACGGCGCTGCAATCCCAAGATTCTACCACATAAAAGCTGAAATAACTCGGCTAATCGAAGTGAAATTTATTCGGCAATGTCGTTATGCCGAGTGGATCTCCAACATCGTACCAGTATACAAGAAGAATGGAAAGCTACGCGTTTGCGTTGATTTCAGGAATCTTAATCAGGCCACACCGATGGACGGTTACCCCATGCCGACGGCCGATGTGCTGATCGACGCTGCCGCGGGGCACAAGATTATTAGTTTCATGGACGGAAACGCTGGGTACAATCAAATACTTATGGTCGAAGAGGACATCCCCAAAACGGCCTTCAGATGTCCAGGTCACCTTGGCTTGTTCGAGTGGGTGGTGATGACGTTTGGCTTGAAGAACGCTGGCGCTACATATCAGAGAGCCATGAATTACATATTTCACAAACTCATTGGCATTCTGGTGGAAATCTACATTGATGACGTCGTAGTCAAGTCCAAAGGGCATGAAGAGCATCTGGCCGACCTGCGAAAAGTGCTAGAGTGCACCAAGAAGCACGGGCTTAAGATGAACCCCAATAAATGTGCTTTCGGCGTATCCGCCGGACAGTTCTTAGGATTCATGGTGCACAAGCGAGGAATAGAGATCAATCGGAAAACCATAGCGGCCATCAACAAAGTCGTGGCCCCACAGAACAAAACCGAACTGCAGTCTTTAATCGGCAAGGTGAATTTCATCAGAAGATTCATATCCAATCTATCTGGGCGGATTCAGGCATTCACACCACTGCTGAAGCTAAAGCCGGATCAGGAATTTATATGGGGCGAGAAGCAGCGCAAAGCATTGGAAGATATCAAGCAATACTTGGTCTCGCCTCCAGTATTAGTTCCCCCTCAAACTGGTAAGCCGTTTAAACTATACTTATCAGCCGATGAAAAAGCTATTGGGTCGGCTCTAGTCCAAGAGTTCGAAGGCAAGGAGCGGGTAATTTATTATGTCAGTAGACGACTTCTGGATGCCGAAACAAGATATCCTCCGGTGGAGCGTTTGTGCTTATGTCTTTACTTCTCGTGCACCAAACTAAGGCACTATCTACTGTCGGCAGAATGTGTGGTCGTATGCAAAGACGACGTAGTGAAATACATGCTATCACTGCCAATCTTGAAAGGTCGAATTGGCAAATGGATCTTAGCTTTATCAGAGTTTGACCTACGGTATGAATCGGCAAAAGCTGTCAAGGGTCAAGTCATGGCCGATTTCGTCGCCCAGCACTGCGGACCGGAGATTGCCCTCGTAGAGACGGCACCTTGGACATTATATTTCGATGGGTCATCATGTGGGGTCGGATCAGGAATCGGCATCGTTCTCATATCGCCTCGGGGGGCAAGCTATGACTTTTCTCTGCCGATAGAAACCGCCGCTACTAACAATCAAGCGGAGTACCGAGCTGTATTGAAGGGCCTACAACTACTAAGGGAAGTCAAGGCCGATTCTATTGAAGTCTTCAGAGACTCCATGCTTATTGTGGATCAGCTGACCGGAAGATCCGAATGTAAAGATGACGTATTAAGGATTTATTACGAAGATTGCTTACAGCTCTTAAAAGAATTCAAATCGGCGGTAATCGAGGACATCCCAAGGGACCGCAACGAAGATGCCAACAAACTCGCCCAGCACGCATCTGGGTATCGGCCAATTCTAGGCGCTATGGCTCTAGAACTCACGGCCGATGACTGGCGTAAAGAAATTGCCGACTACCTGAAAGATCCGTCTAAAAAGGTGGAGCGACGAGTACGTTTTCATGCCACCAAATACGTACTGCTCGAAGATGACCTGTTCTACCGAACAATCGACGGAGTTCTTCTCAAATGCCTTGGGACAAAGGAGGCCAAGACTCTAATGGGAGAAATCCATGAGGGAGTATGTGGAGCACACTAATCGGCACATAAGATGAAATGGATGATCAGGAATAATGGGTACTACTGGCCAACGATCCTCGAAGACTGTTTCAAATATTATAAGGGTTGTCAAGATTGTCAAAAGTTTGGAAATGTCCAGCGTGCACCCGCATCGGCCATGAATCCCATCATTAAGCCATGGCCGTTCAGGGGATGGGGAATAGACCTTATCGGCCAAATTTACCCACCATCAAGCAAAGGGCACAAATTTATTCTGGTGGCTATTGATTACTTTACCAAATGGGTAGAGGCAATCCCGTTGAGAGCCGTGACATCGGCTATCATGGCCGACTTCGTAAGGGATCACATCGTCTACCGATTCGGTATCCCTCAGACTATAACAACCGATCAAGGAACAATGTTCACATCGGGGGAATTTGAGGAATTTACGACCGATATGGGAATCAAATTGTTAAATTCTTCTCCGTATTATGCCCAAGCCAATGGTCAGGCAGAATCTTCCAACAAAGGGATAATCAAATTGATCAAAAGAAAAATCGAGGAACAGCCAAAGAAGTGGCATCTATGTTTGACTGAGGCCTTATGGGCGTACAGGATGGCCTGTCATGGGGCTACCAAGTTATCTCCCCACCAGTTGGTGTACGGTCACGATGCAGTACTGCCATGGGAATCAAGGGCGGGATCGAGGCGTATCTCGCTCCAGGATCAGCTAACGGCCGATGACTACTCATCACTTATGAAAAGGGAACTTGACGATTTGGCTGGCCAACGATTGAGGGCTCTGATAAGCATTGAAGAAAACAAAAAGAAGGTAGCCAGGTAGTACGATAAGAAGGTCAAAGTCAAACAATTCTCCCCTGGGGACTTGGTATGGAAGTTAGTATTGCCGATTGGGTCGAAAGATCCTAAATTCGGAAAATGGTCCCCTACATGGGAAGGGCCATATAAAATTGGCAGATGCGCTCCAGGGAATGCTTACATTTTGGAAACAATAGAAGGAGAAGAATTTACTAGAGCTTTGAACGGAAGGTACTTAAAAAGATACTACCCCAGTATATGGGTCGGAGCGTAAGGAATTAACCGTGACACGACCACACATAGCCGATACAAATCGGTTCAAACACATAGTCGTCCAAATCGGCCGATTGCATTCATTCGGTACGGGCGATGGGTTACATGGCCGACAAAACATTAGTCGCCCTTAGAACAAAAAATACAAATAACTAATTATTCTTCTTCTTGCGCTCCCTCCCATTCCGTTCTAACTCATTCATGACGCGGAGGTATTCTTCTTCTACTTCCTTCATTGAGGCCTCCGCTTCAACTTGACGAGGGAGAGGATGACTCCGATCCATGGGCGGACGCGAGGTTCCTGCTGCCGCGTCTTTGAGGGCGATTCGCGAAGGAAGAGGATGACTCCTGTCAGTGGGAGGTCGCCGGCTACCGTTGCTCTCCATAAAGTCCAAGATTGTACGGGCCGCCGTGGCGACGTCATCTTGAAGTTCGTCACAACGATGGCTCCTGACGGTCGGAGATCGTCGGTTCCTATCATTCTCTAAGAAATCCAAGACCACGCGAGCCTCCGCAGTAACGTGGTCTCGAAGTTCCTCTCAATGAGCCATGATCAGCTCCTTGTCCTCCGACATTAATGGGTCCTCGGAGTGAATGAGCTCAATGGCGCGCACGAGCTCAGGGCTAAGACGTTGAGGCTGAAACAAAGAAGGAATAAGAAGGGGCATTCTCATCCTAGGATCTAAAAAAGAAAGGGAAGTTGAGGTCAAGATTTCACCTGGTTAACAGAAGAAGAAGAAGCCGACGAAGCCATGACAGAAAGTCGCACCGATGAGAGGAATGAGGGAGTAAAACCGAAAGCCAAACTGGTACTATCGGGAGGAAGTGCCGAGGCCGGTATTTATAGGGAAAAGATGCGTGGAAATTTGGTAAGGCTACGTCCCATCGGAAATAAGAGAGGTAATAAATAGAAAGGGCGTCGCGAAGGACGGTCAAAGTAGATAGTAAATATTCATACAAAACAGTCAGTGTTTTACAGGTTACCCAGAAGGGTATCGATAGCCGTGATTGCCCGGCGCCGGATCTGATCGGCAGAGTCAAGAACCCGTTGGTCTTCATCCGCCGATCCAGGGACTTCTGATGCATTGCGGTGGAGTTTTAGGGCCTCGTGGGCAAAGCGCTGCCTCTCCCGTGTCAAATCGGCAATGACAGAAGGTAGCTCTTGAAGCTTTTTCTCTTCGGCATTGATTGCCTTGGTTACTTGCTCCGTCTCCTTGGCGAGCTCCGCCCTCCGACGCTTGAGGCGGTCTATCTCACCGATGATCGCCGGGCGGGAATCTTCCAGAAAATGGATGCGCCGATGTGCCTCTTGAGCTTGATGCTTGAACGCGTCCTCTTCTTCACGAGTCTTGGCCAGCTTGGCGTGATCGGTCATGTGACGAAGGGCTCTGAAGACCGGGATCCTCATAGACTCGATGAAGGCCGCCGGCGCCAGGGCTTCCTCCGCTTCTTCTGGTACTCGTCCGCTGATGTCACTGAAGAGCTGCCGAATCGGTGAAGCGTCTTCTACTAGTCGGCCGATGTCCCCTTGAAGGAGGGATCGGATACTAGCAAGTTTGGCTCGGACGTCATCAGGAACGGAGCTCAAGGCAACTTGGCGAGAAGCAACTTCTTCATTGTCGGAAAGGGCGACCGCAAAAGAAAAGAGGCTGTTGTCGGGGGTGTCCTGTTCCTGGAGGTAATAAAGAGGAAGAATAAATCGGCTGGGAGTAAAAGCAAATCGGCTGAATAAAAGCCGAAACAAAACTTACCGCTTTGAAGCGAATTTCTTCATGCTGCATTTGGGAAGCCGTCACGCCTTGCTCAGGAGCCTGCGCCATGGGTTCATCAGATGAAGAAGATTCCACAACGATCGGCGCGGTGCTTGGACCAGCTCCCTGAGAAAAGACCGGTGGTTGAGGAGCGCTTGGTGTGCCGACGATCTGTGTCAGAGGATTGAATAAGTACATTATGCAAATACCAAGGGAAATCGGTAAAATAAGTACTATACCTCAATGGATGGAAGCGGGGATGCGCCGATGGCCGGATGGGTTGCTGCCGATTGTTGTATTTCCATAGGAGTGCTCTGTGCAGTCTAAAGACAAGAAGGGTTAATAACAGTGCAACAATCGGAAGCAATAAAACTTAGGTTTACCTGAACGGCCTCCAATAACAATGACGCGGCGGCTGCCCCGGCTTGCGTGACGGCTTGGGTATCAACGTCTTGGATGACCTGAGAAGGTGGTGCGGCCGGAGTCTCTGTCGATACGAGCACAGGAGGATTCGCCGATTCTATATGAGCTCGGACTCGGCGACTGGTTTTCTTGGTGGTCCTCTTCTGGACTTGTTTCGATCGGCCAGCAATCACGTCTACAGACGGAGCGTCATAGCCGATAAGAGGATAAGTGGTGTATGGGTGATTCTCTATTAGCCGTCCGCTGCGGCTGTGTGTTGGAGGAGTCCGATTCTCGGCCTGAAGAAATAGCAAAATCATTAGTGTTCAGTCATGTTAAGAGGAATAAAAATCGGCTAAGAAAAGTACCTTGGCGTTCGGGTCGATGTTGGCTGGGTCCAGAAGGTTGCAGTATGCCGATGCCGAGTTGCAGAAAAGAAATTGCTTCCAATCGGCCCACCAGAGTTTGAACGGCTGGACAGCAAAAGGAGCTACTAGCCAGTCGTTCAGGTCAATGGTACTGAAGTCCAGAATTCGGTCTCGTAGCCGACTGTAATCCAGACCAGATGTGAGTTCATCTCTAAACTTGATTCGGCCAGCAAAATACACTTGAATCGGCAGCTGACCCACGCCGAACTGACGTGCTGCAACGGAAGGGTTGTAGAATTCATACGTAGGGGCATCCTTCCCCGAGAAGAAGTTGGCTGGCAGGAGTCCTGGCTTGATTAACTCATCATAGAGCTCTTCATCAAATCGGCCGGTAGCCGAGTCAAAGCAAGTTGGGAGTTCAAATACCGGGTCGTCCCACTGATAAGGAAACCAAATGGTTGCATCTTCACTAAAGCCGTTATAGAAGTATCGAAAATACTCGGCTACCTTTGTAGCAGAATACATGCAACCTGGGAAAGCTGATGCCGCTTCACCAAAGGACATGCATCGGCGACGTTTGGTAGGGTTTTCTGCCGATTCAATGTTGGGGAACATCATGCGATCCACCTGCTGCTGAGTGATCCTGCTCATATAAAGGTTCAGCCACAAGTTGATGAACCACCAGGGTCCGCCTGGATTGCCGATCGGCTCTCCCTTGGATAGTCTGATGCCGATTTGATGGAGCATATGGTATGCGGCCCCTAACAGATGTTTCCAAAGAGGGACAAGGTTTCTTCTGGACAGCGCTTCAGCTAAAGCCTGGGTATTGGTTGATGGGCCGGCGGCTCTTCCGCAAAAGAAATGTTTTTCTAACCACATCATCAAGAAGGCTGTGTGCTCTCTGTTCTCAACAGTCCCGGTCCTCTTATTACTTCTGATAAATCCCTTCCACCCGCCGATTCCTCTTGTGTCCAGCCGATGTGACATTGCGGCTAGAAGGTGGTAGGGTGTGTCCGGGGAAGATATGTCAAGGCCGGTCAACAGGACCACATCGGCCAGTGTTGGGGTCATAGGACCGTGCCCAAATAAGAAGGCATTAAGTGCATCAGACCAAAAATAAGAAGCCGCCATTACTAACGGTTCATTTTTCTCCATTTGGGATAAGGATAGGTTGATGCACTGGCCGATTTTAAGCTCTTCCCATGAGACGCTCTTTGATGCGGCTACCCGTTGGTACCACTCCCTCCAACCTGGGGTTTCATTCGGCCAGGACCTAAAAGTACCCAGCCATTGATCTAAGTCCATATCAGACAGTTTGAAGGGTATCCTGTGGGTTTCCAAATTTATAAGATCTATTGGATCTGGGTTTCCCATGGGTCCAAGACAAACAAGGCCGGGATTTCCCGTAAGGTGAATGGTAATTCGATGCCTAACTGCCTAAAAAGGGAAAAGGGGAGCGTAGAAAAGTAAGAAACAGATCTAAGGTAAATATATTTGCCGATAAAAGAAGAATTCGGTATTTACCTCTGGGATGAAGTTCTGAGTGATCGGCGTGATCGCCGGCGCAGATGCAGACGATGGGGCCGCGATGGGGATCGCCATTGGGATCTCCGATGAAGCTCCTTCTTCTGTGGATGGAGCAACGGCTGTTGCCACCACTGCCGGAGGCGCTACTTCTGGGACATCGCGCGCGGGAGAGTTGCCGGAAGGAGCCGCCATTGGAGAAGAAGAGGAAAAGTAACAGGAGGTGGAGCTGGGAAGCTTCGGCGGTAAGGGAAAGATACTGAAGGAAGAAGAAGGCGCGCGCGTTGGGAAAAGAGACGTGAGCTTGAAGATGAAGTGCGGGGTGAAGCGCTATTTAAAGGATGCCTGAAGGGGGGTAAAAATGGAATTTTCACCGCGCCGGCGTTTCGAGTTTTTCGGGAGTAGTGGCTGTCGTGGGCGCCCGTTTCGAAAAATTGCAATGATCAGCTGGAAGACAGCGAAACGGAAGGATATTTTCACTGCGGCCGTTTCGGAGGGGAGGTTATAAAGAATTTCGAAGTAAAAGACTATGTTTTACTCCGAAACTGGGGGGCATGTGTTGACGCCAGATTTCATCACTAGTAGAATCGGCGCCAAGAAGAGAGGGAATCGGAGAAGCACAGTTGGGAATCGGCCAAATGGTGCTACAGTGTGAGATCGGCCGGTGACTTCTGTCTCGCTTCGGGTCGAATATACCAGAGTCCCAATCGGTAGCCTTTTGCCGATGAGGAATCGGCCGATTAGGAGGATGGGTTAAATGGGCCTGTATGGGCTTGGAAGGGGATAGAAGGATGAGGTGGAAATCAGCCCACGAAGCGTGGAGTAACCAACCTAGCACGAATCGTGCTTGTAGATATTCGTTTTTTGTTTGAATTAGGGATAGAATTCTAGTCGGTTAAGAAGTTATCTGTACGGGGCTATAAATAGCTACCTTTGTAAATCTGTAATCATGAACCAATCAATACAACATACTACTTTTTCTCGTACTTACTTTCAAGCAGGCGACTTCGCCAACACCTTTCTCTTTTTCACGAGTTCGTGCGGATTGGCAGGGCTGCATCAGTTTGATCTCCAGCCGATTCTGTAAGTTCCGCTTATCGAGTAATATCTAAGCTTTAACTTCAGGCGTATCGCTGTTGTTTCGTTTAGATTTATTCACCAGTTATCGATATTTACTAGAATCATAGGGTTTTGCCTGTTTTTCTAGTTTTATCACCAGTTATCCAGCTAGGAATCGGTAGTTTCGGCTTCATTACTTTCTGTTGTTAAATTCATCTATTGCCGATTAGATCTATTCCTAGTGTTGTTATCATAGTTTTGTATCGATTACACTAGTAATTTCCTATCTACAAGGCTACAGTGATCGGCTACCTCATAGCCGATTTCTTTATTATAGCAAATCGGCCGATTCGCTGATAAGCTCTCTCGAGATCGGAAACTTAGCCGATCGTGGTTTCTGAACCTAACACGTATTCTTCCTTGCCAATCAACAGGTCAGATTGGCTGGCACGCCGCGCGAACCGCACCAGGGCATTCACCCGAACAGGAGCTAAGCAGATTCTCCCGGGTCGTGTGTCGGACGCTAGGATTCGGTTGATTGATTTCTAGCGCCAACAGTTTGATAGCCCCTAAGTAAGTCGATCCACATCTTGAGTACATGCGACAATCTCAGGTCTAAGGACAAAGCGTACATGTTGTGTAAAGAGAGAACTACTTCTCGCATTGGGTCAGTCCTAGCACATGTCTCTACATATGCCTACATTATTAGTTTGACATCTCCATGTCCATAACTTGTGAAACATAGTCATCAACTAATACATGTACTAGTATAATATTCATGTGTGTCCACACATGAACTCCGACTAGGGACAACTTTTAGAATAACCATACAAGTAAAGAGTTCCACATATAATTCACATAATTGCAGATCAATTCAAGTAGCCTTTAATGGATATTCAATGAACACAATATACAAATTATGGATACAATCAGATATCATCATCTCTATGATTGCCTCTAGAGCATACCTCCAACAATCTCCCCCCCCTTTGGTAGTGGACTTGGCTAACGTCACTACCACGAGGTGATCCTTGCCTGGTAGTCTGGGCTCGGGCGGCGGCGTTCTATTCCTCCTTGCAAAAGGAGGCACAACAGCTGGTGCTTCTTGTGAAGCCCTAGGGATGGTGTGCCAAGGCCACGGCTGTCAAGATGTCCTGTCTACGATGTAGTGGGCGGATCACAACGCTCTCTAAGGGACGCGGTCCCAACCCAGCTACTACGGCCCAAAACATCGTCATGCGTTGCCTTGGTCTGGTCAAGCGAGATGAGGCCACCGACATGGCAGTGTTCCAGGAGTACATCCGGTTGTTTGCGGTGGACCTCTCGGATGACCACTGCTTGAACATCCAGAAGTTGTTCGGTGGTAGGTTCGACTCCACGATGCAAAGTTGCATTCTGAAGGACGAGGAGTTTATGGCAGCCTCCAACGAGCTGCTCTCGGAGGACCACCTGGTCGATGGGGCGCATCTAGTCTGAGCCAACCCTTGTTAGGTTGTAAGGTTGTTGGGTCATTTGTAATTGTGTACTAATGAATTAAAACCTAGCTGTGTGGAATGTATGAGGACTAAACCGTTGTGCGAGACGCACTGCAGTTCGGGAACTCGCTAGGTCGGAGAATGTTTCATTGCTTTGTTTACAGGAGACTAAGCTAGATGTTGTAACTAGGGATCTAATTTTGGATATGTTAGGGTTGGATTTTGACTACTTTGCTTTGCCTGCAGTTCATACACATGGTGGGATCCTAGTCGCTTGGAATACAAATGTCTGGTTGGTATCCTCCCCGATTTTTGTCTCTCACTCAATTTCGGTGAAGGTCACTATGCTTAGTTCTCCTACTCAATATTGGTGGCTCACCACGGTCTATGGTCAGCAAGAGGACGAACAGAAGGTCGCTTTCCTGCAAGAGCTCAGATCTGCCCGCGCATCTATGGATGGACCCTGGGCTCTTTGTGGAGATTTTAACCTCATCTATCAGGCCGCTGATAAGAATAATGGTCGCCTTTCTAAAAGGATGATGGGCCGCTTTTGAAGATTACTTAACAATCTCGAGCTCGTGGAGCTTCACCTTCATGGTCAAATTTTCACCTGGAGCAATGAACGATTGCATCCCACCTTGGAACGCATAGACAGGATGTTCATCTCGACTGAATGAGAGGGATTATTCCCACACTGCTTCATGCAGGTGCTTGCAATGCTGTGCTGTGGCGGATCCACTTCGGATCTACTTGGTTAAACATGATTTAGCCACCTGATATGCGACGCTCATGCCTAAGCCGAGTAAACACGAAGTGCCGTCGGATTTTCCTCCGATTTAACCACTTGAACAGGACCATTTTAGCAGACTCACACGAAGGTGAGCGGTTCCAGAGAGTGCAACAAGTCCTCCGAGTTAACAAATTAACCACTGGATTTAGTTGCGAAATGAACATCAGAGTTTTACAGGATTTCGGAAAACAACAGAAGGTAAAACACTAGCGGAAGCAATCGTCGGGGTCGGACGTCCTGGTGAGGCCAGCCAGGACATCACTGATCCCTCTCCTCGCCGTCCGAGGAGGGATCCCACTCGACCGTCCAACCCGGAGGGAGCTGGGGCGGCCAAGTGCCCGCAGGAGAAGGGTCGGGGCAGCAACTTCACCTGAAAAACAGGAGCCACAACAAGGCTGAGCTACTAAGCTCAACAAGACTCAACCGACAGGAGTAAAACTACTCCACCATTCTAGACATGCAGGGCTTTTTGGCTGAGAGGTTTGTTTGCCAAAAGCACTAAGTAAACCTTATTTTCAAGTTTTAGCTCCGATTCTAAGTTCTTTAACCAGTCCAGGTTTTGCAAACTATTCTAAGCAATCATAGAGCCAAACAAGGTATGTATATCAACAAATCCATGTCATCATCAGATTCCTCATTTACTCAGGGTGACATAGCGATCAAGCAATCTCAAACTGTGAGAGGCAGACGAATCGATTCGAGTTCTTTAACCATGCATGGTGAACCTAGCCTCACGACATCCGCGCACCCGGAGGTCGCTTCCTGTGTCGGCCTTCCCCATCAATCCCCTAACCCGTGTCGGGCCTATTTCCTTTGGTGCAAGGTTCCACAGACCCAGCCTCTGCCGTTCTGTGACCACGCATGCCACCACGTGTGACATCCAGCAGGGGAAACTCCGTTCCAAGAACAATGGGGCGACCGCTCACGTCTAGGTTCAATCCGGTACTAGGCTTCCTCATCCCATACTAAGTATGAGGCTAGTACTTTCAAACACTTGATCACGAACACCACCACTGTTGGGCCTTAGCAAGTTTTCATAAACAGACAGGGCGATCATCCAACCACCAAAGAGTTGCCCAAAACCCTGCCCCATCCATCGTCCTTATAGTTGTAACAGAAGGGTAGACATCCAACTCCTACAACTCGTGAGTGACAGGGAATCACTCGACTTTTACCGTCTCCTAGTTAGCAAAGCAGCTACTCGGTCCAACAGCTAGTGTTCAAAACATGGGGAGCTAAGTCATGCATCTATGGTTCCAAACAACTCCTATACGTAAATGCACAAGCATGTTTTAAGGAAGGCATGCGCAAGTTTGGAAAACGACACAGGGTTTTCATGTAACCAGGGCTTGCCTTCGAGCAAAGAGGAAGAGAACTGCTCGACTTCGGGGGCGGCTTCGGCTTCTGGGAGCAGGAGCTCAGCTACAGCGTCATCTTCTGGCACCGGGTGTAGCTCGTAGAAGCCATCGGCGAGACGCAGCTTTACACGAATGCAATGCAAGAGTTAGCATAGATGGTTATTTCAACAGCAACACTTGCTCGCCTGAGCCCAGAAACTCACGACAAAGAGCAGGAGGGTGGGGAGGTTCAAAGGAGCTGGTGGAGATCAAGAGGTGGGGGTTGGAAAGGAACTTGTGATCTGATCTTTGAACTAGAGGATGTGGTATACTAGGGATCCTCAGACGCAAGCGCTGAAGGGTTCCTAAGTTTTACACATACACCCTCGGGTTGAAGAAAAAGATCACAGCTGAGCCCTCGGGCGAGGCGGATAAGAGTCGGCGGAACAGATAGGGTCGGGCGAGACGGAACCGGGGTCGGGCGGATAAGAGGGGTCGGGCGAAGCGGACTGGGGTCGGCAGCTTACCTTCTTCCTACGAGGAAAGCTTGGGGTCGGGAAGAAGCAGACTTGGGCTGAGGGACTAAGGCTTTAAACAACGGCTAAGACCGGCAGTGCTCCGGCGGCGGCGGTGCTTCTTGTGGATCACAAGTGAGCTTTTACGCAGCACGGAGGAGCAAGCGGCTGGGTGGCTTGGGGAAAACGGAGCGGAGCTGAGAGGAGAGTTCCTCAAGAACTCTAGGGTGTGGTGCTAGGAGCTTGAGCAGGGAGCAAGAGAGGTGGCGGAAGGCAACAATGGCGGAGGGAACTCCGGCGGGCTTGCGCATTCCCTTTTATAGCGGCTAGGACGGGGAAGGGAAGCGGCGTAGGAGCGAGAAGGGGAGCAGCGCGAAGGCTGGGGAAGAAGCAATGGAGTGCTCTTCCTGGGCGGCGATTGAGCGGCGGGGGCGGTGGTGCAGGACTTCGGAGATGACGCCAGCGGTCATTGGGTTCTGGCGTCAGGGCGGCGCAGGAGCGGGTATGCCGGTGGTTGAGATTTGGCGGAGGCGGGTGTCGCCATGCGGAAGATTTGATGGATGCGACCGGGTTAACGGCGCTAGAATCGAGGGCGCACAGGTGAAAAGACATGCAGCTGCGGGCGCGCGGGCGAGCGCGGAGCAACAGATTGTCGGGCGGCTTCTGACAGGGCGGGGAAAAGGAGCTGTCGATGCCGTTGTCGGGGTTGGCGATGGAGGAATCGTCGTGTAGCGGAGACTAGGCGGCGCTACTGTGCTCGAAGTGACGGAAAAGACGGGCGACATCGGGCTCTGCGGCAGGGATCTGGCGGTGTGATGATGGGCGCGGGAGGCGAGGTGCTGCAGAAAGGTTGCAGAGGGGCTTCCGCTGCCATTGGGGAAGGGGGCGCGAGAATCCATTCGGTCGCGGGTCAGAGACGAGGCTGAGCGGCGGGCGTCGGAGAAGATGAGCCACGCGGCGGGGAGACTCTGAAGCGAGCATGCAACTCGAGTGCGCCTGCCGCAAAAGATCTGGGGAAAAAGATCTCGCGGGTCCACCGGTCAGATAGAATGGACGGTTGGGAAAGACTTAGAAGGATCCGATGGTGAGCTGGGTTTGGCGGGGTCGGGATCGGAGCGAAGCGGGGAGGGGTCAGGTCTCAGGGGTCAGGACCGGGCGGAGGGTTGAACTTTCAGGCGTGGCAAACTAGACAGATGATCAGGGGCTAGGATAAAGATCAACCTGGGAGATTTGGGGCCGGTCGTCACAGCCTACCCCTCTTAAAAAGAATCTGGCCCCGAGATTCAGGTACCAAAAAGGGGGTGTGCTGTTCTTACCTCCTTGACGAGATAGAAAACCTTGGAAGCGCTTGTTCAGATACTCGTCCATTTCCCATGTTGCTTCATCTTCGGTGTGGTTTCTCCAGAGGATCTTGTACATTTTTACCATTTGACGCCGGGTATGCCTTTCTTTCTGGTCAAGAACTCGGTCTGGGTACTCGGCGTAGGTCAGGTCGGGCTCTATCTGAAGCTGTTCTTGCTCTAAGATCTCGGTTGGAACTTGGACACATTTCTTCAGTTGAGACACATGGAAAACATCGTGTATGGCCGATAGCTGTTCTGGGAGTTGGATCCTGTAAGCAACGGGTCCACAGATCTCCACAATCTCATAAGGGCCAATGTAACGGGGAGCCAACTTGCCTTTTACTCCAAACCGTTGTACTCCTTTGGTCGGGGAGACTCGAAGATACACATGATCACCAAGGTCGAACTGCAGGGGTCTTCTCCGCCGGTCGGAATAACTCTTTTGTCGAGATTGGGCAGCCTTGAGATTGGCTTGAATTACCCTTACTTGCTCTTCGGCTTCTACCACTAAGTCAGGGCCATAGACCTGTCTTTCTCCTGCTTGGGACCAGTCCAAGGGTGTCCGACATCTCCGGCCATACAGGGCTTCGAACGGTGCCATCTTCAAACTGGCCTGGTAGCTGTTGTTGTAGGAGAACTCTGCCAAGGGCAGGCACTTATCCCAATTCTTGTCATAGTGGATGACACAAGCTCTCAACATGTCTTCGAGGATCTGATTGACTCTCTCGGTTTGGCCATCGGTTTGAGGATGATATGTTGAGCTACGGATGAGCTTGGTGCCCATGGATGCTTGTAGCTGTTCCTAAAAGCGTGCCACAAACTGAACTCCTCGATCAGAGACGATGGTCTTGGGTACACCGTGTAGGGAAACTATGCGGTCGAGGTACAACTCTATATACTGCTTGACTGTGTGGGTGGTGCGGACAGGAAGGAAGTGAGCGGTCTTGGTCAGGCGGTCCACTATAACCCAGATGGAATCATATCTCTGTGATGTAAGGGGCAGTCCAACTATGAAGTCCATGCTGATGTCTTCCCATTTCTAAGAGGGAATAGGTAGTGGCTGCAGGGTACCTGCTACCTTTAGATGGCTGGCTTTGACACGTTGACAGGTGTCACATTCTGAAACACACCGGGTTATTTCCGGCTTCATGCCACTCCACCAAAAGGTTTGACGGAGATCATGGTACATCTTATTGCTGCCAGGATGGATTGAGAACTTGGAGAGATGAGCTTCATCTAAGATCCGCTTCTTAATGTCGGGGTCGGCTGGTACAACCAGTCGGTTTCCATAATATACACCTCCAGTTTCGTCTTGCCGGAATTGCTTATATCCTTCATCCTTTACTGAGATCTTCCTAATGATCCACTTTATTTCTTCATCCTTTACTTGTGCTGACCGGATTTGGTCTTCCAGAACTGAGTTAAGGGTGATGTGGCCGAGGGTTCCATGAGAAATAATCTCCAAACTGAGTTTTCCCATCTCATGACACAGAGTCTCGGTAAAAGCTATTACCAACAAGCAGTTGCAATGGTGCTTACGACTAAGAGCATCGGCCACCACATTGGCTTTGCCGGGATGATAGTGAACTTCCAAGTCATAGTTGTCGTTGTCAAGATTGACGGATCAATACTTAGACTAGTAAATTTCTTTTATGCGCGTAAGCCTCAGGTGGTTGCGTGGGAGTCACTGGTTTAGACTGGTTCGGGCAAGGGAAGCCCTACGTCCAGTATCGAGGATGCTAGTATTGCCCACGCGGGGTTCTGTAGTAGGGGGTTACAGATCGACGAGAGAGGGACTGGTCCCAAGTCTCCTTTGTGCTTGTGCTCTCCGGGAGAGTTGTGGTGTGCTGTGGCTTGTGGGAGAAGAAGCCGATCCCCTCTCCGGCCCTGGGTTCCGCCTTTTATATCGCAAGGGGGGTGGCTGGAGTTACAGTTGGGATCGGCTAAAGAGGACTGTAAAGAGTAAAAGCGTAGAATGGTAAAAAAGTACGGCAGGTGGGAGGGGCAAGATCCTAGGCGTCCGATGCCTCTGCCGGCCCTGGTTGAACGTCGGCGCACATGCCGGAGGGGGAGGCCGCCGTACGCCAAGTGTTGTTGCTCCCTACAGATAGCTCCTTCGATACTCGTAGGTGTCAGGTTATGATGAGGGCGTTCTGTCGTTACCCCAGCGTCCGTTAGGGAGGACAGTGGATGCTGTTGCACAGGCGATGGCTCCTGAGAGAGAGAGAGAGAGAGCGTCACATCCGCGCTGCTGGGCGCGCGGAACCCGAGGGTGTGTGGGGCCCGAGGACAGGCCGGTCGCTCCTTTGCTTCGGCCGGCGCAGGCCATGAGTACCCTGCGGCGAACGGGAGTCGGCCGCCGGCACTGTAGCTTGCACAGAGCGGTCGTGCACGGGTACTTGTGTCGGGTTGCGTGAGGAGCGCGGTCGTCCTTTCCTCTGCCAGGCCTGTAGCGCATTTATGGCGAGGCCGATGGGGGGACCCAAAGGATTTTGTCTGTCTCGCCCATCTAGACCGTATCCGAGGGGGATACCTGCCCCGGGGGCCCCAGCGCGCCCGAACCCTTCGCTTGGGGTCGGACGAGGCGGAACTTCGTGACGGGGGATCGGGCGCCCCCGACCCCGGGGTCGCAGTCGGGCGAGGCGGAAACTTTGCGGAGGGGGGTCGGACGTTCCCGATCCTGGCGTCTTGGTCGGGCGAGGCGGAGCTTTTATCACGTCTAGGTGGGCCTGGGCCTCTGTGTCCGCTTCCTTAAGTGGTGTCTTAGGGGATTGTTAATATTTCCCCCCAACAGTATCCCCCGAGCCTGTGGTGGAGCAGAAGTGCTCCTCCGGAGGCTTCTTTCGCTGTTTCACCGCGGGCTCTGTGTTATGGCGCGCTTGTTTTATCTCAGCCTGGCTGGGGGAACCTGCAATTTGTGACCACACGTGTGGTAGTTGTTTGCGAAACTGGCCCCCGAGCTCCTGTTCATTGCAGGAAACCGATCGGGAGGCTAGGTCGACTTTTTGATCGTTGCCCCTCAAGCGTCCGTTCGCTAGGACGGAGGGGTTGAGCCGGGCCATGTTATCCGCGTTGGACGAACCGTGGTGCTCGTTTGAGCTGCAAACGGGTAGGTTCGAGTGGAGTCCCGGTCCCCGTTCGGGGGGGGGGGGTCCGGCTCGGGCCAAGCTGGTGGCGTACTCCAATTTCCCGCCGGCCAGTTCATATAGTTCCCGGATCCGTTCCACCGGATCTGGGGGCGCGTTGCCTTTCCCCGTGGAAAAACCATGAATTTTATACCGGTCGGGACTCGAACGTGAGGTGGGGACGCCCCTGGCTTTCGCTCGCCTGGGTATTGGCCACTAGCGGACCCGTCCCTTCTCACCCCTTGCTCGGGGGATGTCCTGAGGCAGCTGTCGAACCCGTGTTGGGCTAGCTTTTGAACCTCTGGACCGTAATGGGCCGTAGGGGCGTTTTCAGCCCCGTATCCCTTTCTTACCTCCCTGTGGGCCTTGGGCCGGAGCGGAGCGGTTGTTGCACCTGGGCCGAACGTGGGGGGCGTCGTGGGCGCGCTACCCGGGAAGTGGAGTTATGGAAGCGCTGTCCCGCGAATCGAGGAGGATAGGATGTTTTCGCGGCCGATCATGCGCGCGGTTTTCGAAAAGGAAACGGGCGTGGCGGGGGCGTACCTGGCGCTGCATTTATGGCGGCCGGGGCATCGATTTGGCTTCCCCGGTACTTTTCTTATAAAAGCAAGAGTTCGTCACGCCGGTTCCACTTTCCTTTCGCATTCGAGCCTTCTTGCCTTCCAGCCTCACGCTTAGTTCATCCGCGCTTGCCTTGTTTCCTCCGCTCCCAGCCGCGCGCTCTTCTTCCCGTCTCCGTCGATCTCCTCCCTCCTCCGGCGATGGGTTCCTGGGGAGTTTCTCATTTCACCTCCTCTCGCGCCGAGGGCCTAGTGCGAAAGGGTCTCCTCTGCGAGAGGACGGTGGCGGGCGAGTGGGAGCTGCAGGGGACGGAGCAAGTTCCGTCGCCTCCCCCCAGCTACGTCGTCTCCTTCGCTCATTTCCATGAGCGGGGATTCGCTTCTCCCCCGAGCCGCTTCTTCAGCGGGCTCCTCCACCACTACGGGCTCGAGCTCTAGCACCTCAACCCCAACGGGATCTAGCACATCGCGGCGTTCGTCGCGCTGTGCGAGGGATTCTTGGGCATCGAGCCCCACTTCGCGCTGTGGAAATACTTTTTCACGGTGAGCCTGTACCAGAAGTCGGGGAAGGCCGGGAGCCAGCAGCGGTCGCCTCCGGTGCCGATCGGGTGCGCTGGGATCCATCTCCATCATACTCGCTCCAAGGAGTATATGACGGTGAAGACCTCGGCATCCCACAAGGGGTGGCACAACCAGTGGTTCTACGTGAGGAGCTACCCGGACTCCCCCCTGTCGGCTTTCACCGGCCGCACCATCGACGCGGCGCTAGAGGTATGGGCATACGGGCCGGTGGAGAAGGAGAAGAAGCGGTTCTCCGACCTGCTGCAGGCCATCGAGCAGCTGAAGAGGAATGGGCTCACCGGCGCCGGGGTCATCGGGGCGTACCACGCTCGGCGGGTGGCGCCGCTGATGCTCCGGCTCCGGCCGCTTGGCGCCATGACCCCTGACGCGCCGACCGAGGGAACCACCTTGGCGACGGGCGCGCTTGCCGCCTCCGAGATCCGGCAACGGCTTCGGGAGGCGCTGGAGGACAGGGACGTCGAGTACCCGATTCCAGGGCACCCGCCGATGCGCCCGGAGCCGGGCTTCATAGACCTGGTAAGGAGCTTGGACGTCGTCTTCCTTTCTTTGTGTCCTGCTATTTGTTGTTCTGACGCGGAGCTGTTTTGTGTTTGCAGGGCTCACTGACCCGGGTCGCGGACTCCCTTCCGCCGGTGCCGGAAGATGCCGACCGGAGGGCTCGCAATCGTCTCCAGGCCGAGGCGCAGAAGCGCCGCAAGGACAAGGAGACAGCGAGGAGGCAGAAGAAGTCCGCCAAGGAGTTCCAGCGGTGGCGGAGGGGGTCGGTCGTGTCAGACGACGACGACGACGATGGCGAGGATGATGAAGATGAAGAAGATGATGAAGAGGGGGAGGAGGAGCTGGTTGCCCCCCGTTCAGGGGCCTTGGTGATTCGTGAGGCGCCCCCGCAGACGGCCGCGGGAGGTGAAGCGGGGGAGGCATCCACCCGGGCTTCTGCTCCTCCAGGCCCTGGGGCTTTGCCTCAGGGGCCAGCACAGCGCGCGCCCCAGGAGCTGGCGCGGACCGCCCCCCAGGGGTCGGCGCAAGGCGTCCCCCGGGAGCAGGTGCGGGACGCCTCCCAGGGGTCGGCGCAGGGCGTCCCCCAGGAACGGGCGTGGGACGCTCCCCCGGGGTCGGCTCAGGGCGTCCCCCAGGAGCGGGCGCGGGACGCTCCCCCGGGGTCGGCAAGGGATGCCCCCCTGGTGTCAACACGGAGCGCCCCTCGGGGGGCTTCTGAGCCTGCCCCCGCCGCAGCTTTGGGCCCGGCGCGGGGCGCTCCCCAGGAGTCTGCTCGGGGCGCTCCTCGGGGGTCCGTGGAGCCCGCCTCCACTGCTGTGCCCGCTGCCGGAGAGCAGCGAGGCAGCGACAAGCGGCCGTTTCCGGATGCTCCGGGGTCGGCGTCCGGCTCCGAGCCGAAGCGCGCGCGCCGCCCTTGCGCTTTGAGGGCGTAAGTTGGCTTTCCCTGTGTGTCATTCTTCTCTTCTTTTTTCGTTCGTTTCTGCTGACGCCTGGCCGTCGATGTGTAGCACTTCTCCCTGTGGCCTCACCCTGCAGCTGGCGCCCAAGAAGGCGCTGCGGTTGTCGGCCTTCTCCGGGGGGCGGGCTGTGACTCCGCCCGCGGCAAGCGGCGGGGTTCCTGGTGCGGCCGCGGATCCCCCCGCGGAGGTGGCCCCTGCGGCGGCGGCTGGCGAAGCGACGGCGGCGTCAGCGGCGGGAGGAGGAGCGGACTCTACTCCGCCTTCGGTTCCTCCGGTCGCCCCTTCAGCTCCGGGTGCGATCCCCTCGGGCTCTCAGGCCTGTGAGGTGATCGACCTCGACGCCAACGAGGCAGAGGAGGCGGCGGTGACGGGAGGTAGGCTGGATGCCCCTGCAGTCGTGGCGGGATCCGAGGCGGAGGGAGCGCCTGCTCCCGGGGGTGCGGTGGCGGAGGCAGTAGTGACGGAGGCAGGGACCTCCGCCCCGGTCATCCCCGTGGGAGTGCCTCCGGCGGCTGAGGCGGAGGTGCCCACCGCGATACCGCTTACGGCCTCGGTGGCGACGAGCGTGCAGGTGCCGGGGCCGCCGGTGGACCCGGCGGCCTCTAGTGCCATGGTGCCGACCGCGGCGGCAGCGTCAGGGTCGGCTCCTGCCTCGGCCTCGGCTTCCTCCGTCCCGAGGGCGTGGAGAGGGTCCGTCCTCCGCTGGTCATCCCGCGATGACCCGCCGAGGCATCTCTTCGCGCTGGACGCCGCCACCGAGTGGCACAGGTGGCAGGCGGTGCAGGGCGGCGTCGCCCAGGTCCAGGCGGCTTTGACTTCGGCGCTGGGAGTTCTAGGCAACACCGTCCTCCCTGGCAGCCAGGTATGTTGCTTCTACTATTTGGTGATGAGTACCTCCTTTCTGCCTTTTTCCTTAACGACGTGTTGCTTTGCAGGTTCTCCAAGAGGGCAGTCGGGGGAAATCCGATTTCCTCCGGCGACAGCAGGGTCTCTGGGAGCGCTTCAACACCGAGAGGGAGCGCACCAGGGACCTGTCCCTGCAACTTGGCGCCGCCAAGGGGGTCATCCGCGACCTGCAGGGGCGTGAACGGGCGACGTCGGAGGAGGCGCGGCGTGCGGAGGCCAGGCTCCAAGCCATCACCGAGAAGGCCCGCCTCGACCTCGAGGAGTTCCAGGCCGTCGCGGAAAGGGCCCGCCGCGATGCCGAGGGGCTTAAAGCTACTGCTGAGAGGGCCCGCCGTGACGCCGAGGAGCTCGCGCAGCTGAGGGGGGAGCGTGGAGCCCTCCGCACGGAGAACGATCAACTCCGCTTGCAAGTGCAGGGGCTTCAGTCCGCCGTGTCCCGCAGCGCCGACCGGGAGCGTGAGTTGAAGGCCCAGGCCGACAGTGAGGTTTTTTCCGTTCCTGCGTTCTTGTGTCGTTTGTGTTCTATTCTTTGACTCGGTGGGATTTTCTGGATGGTTTCTGCAGGTGAAAACGCCAAGTTGCGGGGTCTGCTCGACGAGGAGCGCGGCGAGCACGGTGCCCTGCGAGATGCGGTTCGTGTCGTCTGCGACGACTTTGGCGTAGCTCCGGAGGAGGGGTCGAGCTCTTTGTCGGCTCGTGTCCTCGAGGTGCGCCGTCACCGTCGCGAGATCGCCGTGGACGCGCTTCACCTTGGCGTGCGGCGAGCCTTCGGGGTCTTCGGCTCTCACTATTCCGGCATCAACTTTGCCGGGATGAGTGAAGGGTACTGCGCGGGCTACACCGAAGCTGAGCTGGACGAGATCGATGCCTCGGTGACTGCACCGGCGGAGGCCCTCGCGAAGCTCCTGGAGGATGAAGCCGCCCCTCCGGGACCCCTCTGCAAGTAAGCTGTACCGGGCTCGCGCCCCAAAAAGTTTGTAATTATGTTAGTCTTTGAACTCATTTTGCATCGGCCATACAGGCCTGTTCTTATGACTTTCCGTTGCATGAAAGAACCCGATTCCCTCTGTTATTCCTTTGGGCTCGAAAGCTTAGGATGCGTTGCCGGGTGCGTCAGTAAGTTTTGATGAGCGAAGGTAACGGATTGAAGGCTTCAACTGGTCGCTAACGAAAACGCCGTCGGGGACGGGCGTCCGACCGGACGCCGCCTTCGCCAGCTCGTCAGCGGCTTCGTTGTAGCGCCTTGCGACGTGGTTGAGCTCCAACCCGTCGAACTTGCCCTCGAGCTTACGGAGCTCGTTGCAGTAGGCTGCCATTTTGGGGTCGTGGCAGCTCCACTCCTTCATGACTTGCTCGACGACCAACTGGGAATCGCCCCGGACGTCTAGCCGACGGATACCCAGCTCGATGGCGATGCGGAGCCCGTTGAGTAGGGCTTCATACTCAGCGACATTATTGGATGCAGGGAAATGGAGGCGGATCATGTACCTGATGCGCACGTCCAACGGAGAGACGAAGACGAGGCCTGCTCCGGCGCGGGCCCTCATCAGTGACCCGTCGAAGTACATCGTCCAGTACTCCTGCTCTTCTGGCACCGACAGTGCTTGTACCTCCGTCCACTTCGCCACGAAGTCGGCAAGTACCTGGGACTTGATGGCGGTGCGGGGGACGTAGGTGATACCCTGGTCCATAAGCTCAAGCGCCCACTTCGCGATCCTTCCTGTAGCATTTGGGTTCTAGATTACTTCACCAAGCGGGAATGATGAAACGACCGTTACCGGGTAGGAGGTGAAGTAGTGACGCAGCTTCCTCTTCGTGATAAGGACGGCGTAGACGAGCTTCTGGATCTGTGGATATCGTGTCTTGGACTCGGACAAGACTTCGCTGATGAAGTACACCGGGCATTGTACCTTAAGAGCGTGCCCCTCCTCCTCCCGCTCCACTACCAGGGCCGCGCTAACCACCTGGGTGGTCGCCGCGACGTAGAGCAGGAGGGACTCGCCGTCGGTGGGCGGGACTAGAATTGGGGCCTTCGTTAGGAGGTCCTTGAGTCGGTCAAGCGCCTCCTGGGCCTCGCTGGTCCATTCGAAGCGGTCAGATTTCTTCAGGAGCCAATTGAGAGGAAGACCTCGCTCGCCGAGGCGCGAGATGAAGCGGCTTAGGGATGCTAAGCATCCCATGACGCGCTGCACTCCCTTTATGTTCCGGATTGGCCCTATATCGCTGATGGCCGCTATCTTCTCCGGGTTTGCCTCGATGCCGCGCACAGAGATGACGAAGCCTAACAGCATGCCCCTTGGGACATCGAACACACATTTCTCGGGATTGAGCTTAATTCGCTTATCCCTCAGCCTTTCGAAGGCTAGCTCCAGGTCGGGAATGAGCTGGTCGCCCTTCCTGGATTTAACCACGATGTTGTCGACGTAGGCCTCAACGGTCCGCCCGATGAGATCTCCGAAGCACTTCAGCATGCATCGCTGGAAGGTAGCCCCCGCGTTTTTGAGGCCGAACGACATCTTAATGTAGCAGTAGGGACCAAAGGGGGTGATGAAGGAGGTAGCGAGCTGGTCGGCCTCCTTCATCGCGATCTGCTGGTAGCCGGAATATGCGTCGAGGAAGCTGAGGGTCTCGCACCCGGCGATTGAGTCGACTATTTGATCTATGCGTGGCAAAGGAAACGGATCCTTTGGACACGCTTTGTTGAGACCGGTATAATCGACACACATCCTCCATTTCCCGTTCTTTTTTGGTACAAGGATAGGATTGGCCAGCCACTCGGGGTGGCGCACTTCCTTGATGAACCCGGTCGCCAGGAGCTTCTGGAGCTCTTCACCAATGGCCCTGCGCCTTTCTTCGTCGAAACGGCGCAAGCCTTGCTTCACTGGTTTGGAGCCGGCCCTGATGTTCAAGGAATGCTCGGCGAGTTCTCTCGGGATGCCTGGCATGTCCGAGGGCTTCCACGTGAAGACGTCGCTATTCGCGCGGAGGAAGTCGACGAGCGCGCTTTCCTATTTGGGGGATAGGGCCGCGCTGATCCGCACAACCCCACCATTGGAACAGCCGGGATCGAGGGGGACTTCCTTGATACCTTTGGTGGGCTCAAAGGAGGTGCTCGACTGCTTGGCGTCGGGCTGATCTTCGATCACCACAACAAGCTGGACCGCCATGCCGCTCGTGACAGTGATGGCCGCTGCGTACCCGCAACACGCCACGTCGCACTCATATGCCTTCTGGAAGGTCGTGCCGACGGTGATGACCCCGTTGGGCCCTGGCAGCTTGAGCTTGAGGTAGGTGTAGTTCGGGATTGCCATGAACTTCGCGTAGCACGGTCGTCCTAAGATGGCGTGGTAGGTTCCGCGAAACCCCAACACCTCAAAGGTGAGGACCTCCTTCCTATAGTTGGAAGGGGTCCCAAACGTAACGGGCAGGTCGATCTGCCCGAGAGGCATCGCCTGCTTCCCTGGGACGACGCCATGGAAGGGTGCCTTGCTGGGACGGAGGCGGGAGCGATCGATCCCCATAGTGTCGAGAGTCTCGGCGTAGAGGAGGTTGAGGCCGCTGCCCCCATCCATGAGTACCTTGGTGAGGCGCGTCGTGCCGACGATGGGGTCGACGACGAGGGGGTAACGCCCCGGATGTCGAACGCGTCCAGGGTGGTCGGACCTATCGAAGGTGATGGCCGACTCGGACCAGTCGAGGAAGGCCGGCATCGCAGGCTCGGCCGAGTAGACCTCCCGGCGCTCCAGCTTTTGCTGGCGCTTGGCGTCGTACGCTGCGGAGCCACCGAAGATCATGAAGCAGCCGTCGACTTTAGGGAAGCCGTCTTCCTTCTCTTCGTCGCCCTTCTTTTCCTCATCGGGCTTCCGCTTCCGGTCGCCTTTCACCGGGTTGCCCACGAAGTACCTCTTCATGAGGTTACAGTCTTTGTAGGCGTGCTTGACGGGGAACTCGTGGTTCGGGCACAGTCCCTCGAGCAATTTGTCGAAAAAGCCGGGGGCGCCTTCGGGGGGCGGCTGCCCCCGCTTGCGCTCGACCGCAGCCACGAGGGGGGCCTCGTGCCGCTGCTTGCCCTTCTACTTCTGCTGGCGGTTGGAAGTGCCCTCGTCGGCATCCTCTTCTCGTTTCGCCTTGCCTTTGGAACGATCGAAGATCGCTCCGACAGCCTCTTCGCCAGAGGCGTAGCTAGTGGCGATATTGAGGAGCTCTTCCGTGGTTCGCGGGCCTCGGCGCCCCAGCTCGTGGACGAGGGGCCGGCAAGAGGTCCCTGCTAGGAAGGCTCCTATGACGTCGGCGTCCACGACGTTGGAGAGCTCGGTGCGCTTTCTGGAGAAGCGCCGGATGTAATCCCGGAGGGACTCCTCCGCCCCCTGACGACAGCTTCGGAGATCCCAGGAGTTGCCGGGGCGCGTGTACGTCCCTTGGAAGTTTCCTATGAAAACTTCTTTTAGGTCATTCCAGTTGCGAACGCGTCCCGAAGGGATATGTTCTAGCCAAGCTCGCGTGGAGTCTGCCAGAAAAAGGGGTAGGTTGCGGATGATAAACAGGTCATCATCCGCTCCGCCGGCTTGACATGCAAGCCGGTAATCGCTGAGCCATACTCCAGGATTTGTCTCCCCTGAGTATTTGGCTACACTCGTGGGTTGCCTGAAGCGCGGCGAAAAAGGCGCATTTAGGATGCGCGCGGAGAAGGCCCGTGGCCTAGCCGTTTCCGGGCTCGGGCTACGGTCTTCCCCGCTGTCGTAGCGCCCGCCACGGTGGACGTGGTAGCCTCGATCTGCCCCATCTTCCCTGCCCGCGCGGGAGCGTCTCCGCGCGTTCAGGGTGTCGCGGGCGTCGCGGACAAGACCGACGCACTGGTGGACAGATCGAGCCTCGCCTTCCGCGGGTGGCGGGGTCCGTCGGGCGGACGCGGCCTGATTCGCCCCCGGAGGGGGTTGATGGATAGATTCCCCCCGCCGTTCAGGGGGCGCGTCATGCGTTGCCCGGCTGGTGTTCTGCCCGCGTCGTCGGGACGACGAACTTTCCACCTACTGGACGGCGGCGCACTCGAGCAGGTTGCGCATCTCTTGGCGTGCCCGTCGCTCTTCAGGCGTCGCCGGTTCGGGGAGCTGTCAGAGCAACACCGCCGCGGCTGCGACGTTTTGGCTAGCGCAGGCAAAGAGCGGCGGACGCTCTCCGTCCGCGCAGATGCGTTCCTGGACATCGCGCGCCCGTTGTCGCGCTCCCCCCTCGTGGTGGGGGTGCTCTACTTCTTGGCGGGCGCCCACGCGCGCTTCTTGTTGTCGTGAGCCCTCCGGGGCCCTTGGTAAGGCTCCAGTTGTGGCCGCGGCGCGCGAGGGGGGAACCCGTTGTCTCCCCTTGGCTCCATCGCCGTTGGACCCCTCGGAGTGCGCGTCGACCACAAGGCACTCACGCGAGGGGTGGGGACTCCCGCTGCTAGAGCCAGCGTCAGAGATTGTCCTCGCCGCGCCTACGAGCTCGTTGCTCGCGGGCGACGTGGTCAAGGACCGCGCTAGGAGGCGTCCGTAAGCCCCTGTGGCGTTGCGTAGCCCGAAGGGCTGTCCCCCTGTTTAGGTCCTTCCGGTATGCGACTGGCCGCTCGCCGTTGTCCTGGCAGCGGGGCCGAGGGCAGCAGGACGAGCGGGCAAGACGAGGACAGGGATCAGCTCGATCCCTTCCCCGGTGGCGAGGAAGTCCAGGCTCCCGAAACGGATCAGGGAGCCCGGAGCGAAGCTGCTATCGTAATTGGCCATCTGGGGCTGGAGATGTACGCGCAAAGGTCCCCTACCTGGCGCGCCAACTGTCGTTGTCAAGATTGACAGATCAAGACTTAGACTAGTAAATTTCTTTTATGCGCGTAAGCCTCAGGTGGTTGCGTGGGAGTCACTGGTTTAGACTGGTTCGGGCAAGGGAAGCCCTACGTCCAGTATCGAGGATGCTAGTATTGCCCACGCGGGGTTCTGTAGTAGGGGGTAACAGATCGACGAGAGAGGGACTGGTCCCAAGTCTCCTTTGTGCTTGTGCTCTCCGGGAGAGTTGTTGTGTGCTGTGGCTTGTGGGAGAAGAAGCCGATCCCCTCTCCGGCCCTGGGTTCCGCCTTTTATATCGCAAGGGGGGTGGCCGGAGTTACAGTTGGGATTGGGTAAAGAGGACTGTAAAGAGTAAAAGCGTAGAATGGTAAAAAAGTATGGCAGGTGGGAGGGGCAAGATCCTAGGCGACCGATGCCTCTGCCGGCCCTGGTTGAACGCCGGCGCGCATGCCGGAGGGGGAGGCCACCGTACGCCAAGTGTTGTTGCTCCCTACAGATAGCTCGTTCGATACTCGTAGGCATCAGGTTATGATGAGGGCGTTCTGTCATTACCCCAGCGTCCGTTAGGGAGGACGGTGGATGCTGTTGCACAGGCGATGGCTCCTGAGAGAGAGAGAGAGAGCGTCACATCCGCGTTGCTGGGCGCGCGGAACCCGAGGGTGCGTGGGGCCGGAGGACAGGCCGGTCGCTCCTTTGCTTCGACCGGCGCAGGCCATGAGTACCCTGCGGCGAACGGGAGTCGGCCGCCGGCACTGTAGCCTGCACAGAGCGGTCGTGCACGGTAACTTGTGTCGGGTTGCATGAGGAGCGCGGTCGTCCTTCCCTCTGCCAGGCCTGCGGCGCATTTATGGCGAGGCCGACGGGGGGACCCATAGGATTTTGTCTGTCTCGCCCATCTGGACCGTATCCGAGGGGGATACCTGCCCCGGGGGCCCCAGCGCGCCCGACCCCTTCGCTTGGGGTCGGACGAGGCGGAACTTCGTGACGGGGGGTCGGGCGCCCCCGACCCCGGGGTCGCAGTCGGGCGAGGCGGAAACTTTGCGGAGGGGGGTCGGACGTTCCCGATCCTGGCGTCTTGGTCAGGCGAGGCGGAGCTTTTATCACGTCTAGGTGGGCCTGGGCCTCTGTGTCCGCTTCCTTAAGTGGTGTCTTAGGGGATTGTTAATATTTCCCCCCAACAATAGTCTTTTATCAACTCCAACCATCTTCTCTGGCGCATATTGAGGTCGGCTTGAGTAAAGATGTACTTGAGGCTCTTGTGGTCGGTATATATGTTGCAATGGGTGCCCATCAGATAGTGTCTCCATATCTTTAAGGCATGTATCACTGCTGCTAGCTCAAGGTCATGGGTTGGGTAGCTCAGCTCATGAGGTCGTAATGCTCGTGAGGCATAGGCAATGACTCGGTTGTCTTGCATAAGAACACACCCAAGTCCAGTGCCAGAGGCGTCACAGTACACATCAAACGGCCTAGAAGGGTCGGGCTGAGCCAAAACTAGGGCTGTGGTCATTGAAGGCTTCTTTACACTTGTCGTTCCACACGAATTTGGCCTCCTTCTTCAACAACTCTGTCATGGGCTTAGCTATCTTAGAGAAATCCGGTATGAAGCGCCGATAGTAGCCTGCCAGTCCAAGGAAACTTCTGATCTGGTGCACTGAGGCAGGAGGCTTCCATTCCATAACTTCCTGTACCTTACTGGGGTCGACGGCTATACCATCCTTGGAGATAGTGTGTCCCAAAAACTTGAGACTACCTAACCAAAACTCACACTTGGAGAACTTGGCATAGAGTTGGTGATCTCTCAACAGTTGGAGAACTACATGAAGATGATCGGCATGTTCTTCTTCGCTCTTTGAGTACACTAGGATATCATCAATGAACACCACCACAAACTTGTCCAGCTCGGGCATGAACACCGAGTTCATGAGGTACATGAAATAGGCGGGTGCATTGGTGAGTCCAAAGGACATGACCAGGTACTCGTATAGTCCATATCTCGTGGACAAGGCTGTCTTGGGTATGTCGCAGGGTCGGATCTTGATTTGGTGATAACCAGAACGAAGATCGATCTTGGAGAACACTTTTGCTCCGACTAACTGATCAAACAAGACATCAATGCGTGGCAGTGGGTACTTATTCTTGATGGTCACAGCATTAAGGGGTCGGTAGTCCACACACATGCGTAGACTGCCATCCTTCTTCTTCACAAACAGGGCAGGGCAACCCCAAGATGATGTGCTGGGTCGGATGAAGCCTTTTTCCAACAGATCATGCAACTGGGTCTTCAACTCGGCCAACTCAGCAGGTGGCATCCGATAGGGTCTCTTAGATATCGGTGCGGTGCCAGGGACCAACTCTATGGAAAACTCCACCTCTCTATCAGGCGGCATACCAGGCAAGTCCTCCGGAAACATGTCAGGGTACTCACAGATAACAGGGAGGCTTTCTAGACGGGCTCCCGGCAGAGGGTATGCACAAGGAAGTGCAGACTTAGGATGTGTCAAGGATAGGATAGAACTGCCATGGAAGGGTGAGCTGATGTAGAGAGATCGGGCTGCTGTATCTAAAACCACATGATGTCGGGCCATCCAATCCATCCCAAGGATGACATCTATGCCTTCTAGGTCAAGGATGATAAGGTTTTCCTTGAAGAGGGTCGGGCCTAGCTGGAGAGGTACAAGAGTAACGATCTGATCTGATGCTATCTTCCCTCCAGGAGTGGCGATCACATAAGATTCCTTAGTGTGACCAACATCCAGCTCACATCTTTCTCTAGCCTTACTCCCGATGAAGCTATGAGAGGCTCCCGAATCAAACAACACAACAACAGCTTGATTTAAAACAAGGAAAGTACCCGTCATTACTGGCGCACCTTCGGGGAGCTCGGTCAAGCTGGTGTAGTTGAGTCGGCCTTGTCGGACTTGCACCTTGGGCCTTCTTCCTCTATTTGCCATGGGGTTTTGGCCTTGCTGTTGATTCTTGTTCCTGGGGCAGTCCTTGGCAAAATGCCCTTCATTGCCACAGGTAAAATAGCGGCTACTAGCTGCAGGGCAGGGTGGTGCTGGTGGGGTCAGCCGGGGCACCTATGGTTGGAAGCCGGGGAAACGGGGCACTGCTGCTGGTGGGGGTCGGGCAATCCACCTTCCTGACTGATGGGGTCGGCTGGGGGCTTGTGGAGGAACCATCCTGAACCTTCGGGTCGGCTGGCTCGGAAATGCCACGAAGGCTTTCCTCTTCTGGTCGGCCTTAAGAGCTTGCATGCAATCCTCTTGAGAGATGGCCAGATTGACCAACTCATTGTAGGTGTCTACCTTGATGGGGTTCAACCTTTCCCTGAGCTCCAAGCTCAGCTCTCGGCGAAATCGGTCCCGCTTCTTTTCATCCGTGTCCGCATGGTAGCCGGCATAACGGCACAGGTCGTTGAAGGCTTGAGCGTAGTGCAGCACATCTCGGGTTCCCTGGGTAAGGGCCAGGAACTCGTTGAGCTTGCGCTCTAAGAGACCTTCCGAAATGTGATGCGCTTTGAACGCCGTCTTGAACTCATTCCAGCTGACCACATGGCAAGCCGGCAGCATGGCATGGTAGTGTTCCCACCAAAGCCGTGCGGAGCCACGCAACTGTTGAGCTGCGAATCGAGCCTTGCTATGATTGGGGCATGGGGCGGTGAGAAGCTCGAACTTGGATTTGATTGTACGAACCCAGACGTCGGCGTCAAGCGGTTCTTGGGTCTTCTGAAACAAAGGGGGCTGTGTCCCCAAAAAGTCCTCATAGCGAGCCACATGCGGCTGCTGCTGAGCCCTTCCACCATGGGGCTGCTGCTGTTGCCCTTGTACAAGATGCCTTAGCAGCTCAGTTTGAGTTGCCAGGATTGCCTCTAGTGGAGATGAGGGTGGGGGTGGGGCAAGATCCTGTCGCTGCTCGCTACTGCCGGGCACAGAACCAGACCTGGTGCGATGCGCCATCTGCAAGAGTTAGCGTTCCATTAAATTCATAATCTTAGAAGTACTCCAACAAATGGAACGTATAAGTTAAATCCTCCAATGCAACTCTTGCCGATTAATGCCACACACGTCCTCATAGAGGAGATACACTTTTCCCATACTCATGTTTGTTAGCGTTTTTCTGAGCCTTGTACTCAACTTCAGGCGAATCATACCCTACCCAGACTCCTATGATCCAACTTAAGCCAAGGGGTCGGGCTAGGCGATCCTCCTGAGAAAAAGGGTCGGCAACGATCCACATTAAAAAGGGGTCGGCCAACTGAACAGACTCCCAGAAAACAACGTGTGGTCACGGCGTAACTCACTTAGCCTAGTATTCCAACACTTGCAAGGGTTAAAGACCAGGCACCAGAATTGACTTTATATACAGCGGTGTTCCAACACAGGGAGTACTCGACTCAAGGCTAACCTATTACAATCTTTCCAAAATTTAGGCTGCCGACGAGTACAACAAAAGAATGATTCCCTGAGAACTCTTAATCTACAAATGGACACTATGAGTAGGAGAAGGGGCGTCATCTTCCTCGATGTCCATGCTGGACGCTCCTTCGTCCTCCTCGGGGTCCTCTTGAGCTTCGAGCTGCATGTTGAGGGTATGCATATCGTCGAGCTCAGCTTGATGCTCCTCTAAGTGAGCATTGGCAACTGCCAGCTCCATCTCTATCTCCATCTTCTCCTCCGACAGCTCGATCATGCCGTCCACTAGGTCGGCGACTTCTCCCTCGAGCTCGGAGATCCGGTCTTGCATGTCGTGGATCTGGATACCCCGTTGGATAAGCTGGTAGGTTTGGCCTACCATATCTCTCCTAGCTAACTGGAGGTACCCGTGAGCATCCGCTGCGGTCCGGGCGAAGAGGGTCATAGCTCTCCCTTGAAGCTCGATCATCCGATAAAGGGCTGCCATGCACCTGACATTGGTGGAGATGGTGACCATGGCGTACGTGGTGGCTAGCACCTCAATATTCCCAACGCGGTCGAGCCACGCCGGGTCCAGCCGGTTCCTGGCGGGGAACAGGCCGATAGGGTCTAGCGTGATCTCTAGGGGATGCAGCTGGCAAAACTGGGTGAGCAGCTGGAGAGCAGCAGACTCCCAAGTGTCCTCCGGAGCAAGGCCGTAGGCTGATATGCCAAAGGAGGGCCAGTCGGGCCGCACAGGGGGAGGAGGTACCACCGCCTGTACATGGCACGTCTGGATACCCTGCTCCAGATACAGTCGTCCGGCGTATAATGGTGGGGACTGGTACCCAAACCATTTCAACGTGTCCCACAAAATTGCGGGAAAACCCTCGAAATGCAGACATGTCGACTGGAAAGTACCATCCGCTCCAAATAACACATGCCCGGGGACGGCCATCTGGAACCAAGAAACCAAAACCACATGAGATAGACTCCAAGGGTCAGGGGTCGGATAGAGAAGCATTCGGCTGTAACCGAGAGCAACTGGAAGAAACTAGAAATCCTTAGAACCGAAAAGAACTCTTCCAAACAAGGTTGCTTTTGAGAAGGAAACCTTACAGCTTTCTGGTTATGACGCATGCACGGCCTACCTTACTCTTAACCAAAACAACTGCCCAAACCTGGGTCTTACGCGATCAGTGCCGGTGACAAGGCAACAAGTACGTCTCTCCCTATAATAGCTAGTCGATTCAAACAACATCTTCTAAACGAACGCGGTTAGCGTACCTGCAGAAAACACCAACACACGAATCTTTCGTGCCAGCACTCACGAAAGCGTTCCCAAACATTACCGCTCACTATAGGAACGGCACCCATGCGTTTAAGGCTGTATGGACAGCACTCAACCGTGGAAATAGGTTCCCTTTGAATGGAACCATACAACCCTTCGCATACTCGCGATGCGGAATCAGCACACGTATGATAGATGTGGCGAATCAACCGTGCTGATAGGTTCGTTGGAATCGAACCGTACCAACCTTCGTATGGATTACATACGGAACCTGCGCACGTGTGATAGACGTGGGCGAGAACAACCACGATGATAGGGTCCTTTGAATAGAACTCCCTATCAACCTTCGCATGCTCGTGATGCGGAACTCGGCACACGTATGATAGACGTGGCGAAGTGCTGGAAGGGTTAGCAAGATAACCAAGTAAAATATTAGTCACCTAAAACAACCCCAAAATCCCCTAGGGCCTCTCGCACTAAAGTCATCCTTAACGATCGTACGAGATTTTTCAAAAAAGTTTCTTGCAACTTTTATCTTTTTAAAGAAGTGTTTAGGGCTTGTTGTGTTCTCTGTACTGCTAAAACCGCTCTGATACCAGCTGTGGCGGATCCACTTCGGATCTACTTGGTTAAACATGATTTAGCCGCCTGATATGCGACGCTCATGCCTAAGCCGAGTAAACACGAAGTGCCGTCGGATTTTCCTCCGATTTAACCACTTGAACAGGACCATTTTAGCAGACTCACACGAAGGTGAGCGGTTCCAGAGAGCACAACAAGTCCTCCGAGTTAACAAATTAACCACTGGATTTAGTTGCGAAATGAACATCAGAGTTTTACAGGATTTCGGAAAACAACAGAAGGTAAAACACTAGCGGAAGCATCGTCGAGGTCAGACGTCCTGGTGAGGCCAGCCGGGACATCACTGATCCCTCTCCTCGCCGTCCGAGGAGGGATCCCACTCGACCGTCCGACCCGGAGGGACTTGGGGCAGCCAAGTGCCCGCAGGAGAAGGGTCGGGGGCAGCAACTTCACCTGAAAAACAGGAGCCACAACAAGGCTGAGCTACTAAGCTCAACAAGACTTAACCAACAGGAGTAAAACTACTCCACCATTGTAGACATGCAGGGCTTTTTGGCTGAGAGGTTTGTTTGCCAAAAGCACTAAGTAAACCTTATTTTCAAGTTTTAGCTCCGATTATAAGTTCTTTAACCAGTCTAGGTTTTGCAAACTATTCTAAGCAATCATAGAGCCAAACAAGGTATGTATATCAACAAATCCATGTCATCATCAGGTTCCTCATTTACTCAGGGTGACATAGCGATCAAGCAATCTCAAACTGTGAGAGGCAGACGAATCGATTCGAGTTCTTTAACCATGCATGGTGAACCTAGCCTCACGACATCCGCGCACCTAGAGGTCGCTTCCTGTGTCGGCCTTCCCCATCAATCCCCTAACCCGTGTCGGGCCCATTTCCTTTGGTGCAAGGTTCCACAGACCCGGCCTCTGCCGTTCTGTGACCACGCATGCCACCACGTGCGACATCCAGCAGGGGAAACTCCGTTCCAAGAACAATGGGGCGACCGCTCACGTCTAGGTTCAATCCGGTACTAGGCTTCCTCATCCCATACTAAGTATGAGGCTAGTACTTTCAAACACTTGATCACGAACACCACCACTGTCGGGCCTTAGCAAGTTTTCATAAACAGACGGGGCGATCATCCAACCACCAAAGAGTTACCCAAAACCCTGCCCCGTCCATCGTCCTTATAGTTGTAACAGAAGGGTAGACATCCAACTCCTACAACTCGCAAGTGACAGGGAATCACTCGACTTTTACCGTCTCCTAGTTAGCAAAGCAGCTACTCGGTCCAATAGCTAGTGTTCAAAATATGGGGAGCTAAGTCATGCATCTATGGTTCCAAACAACTCCTATACGTAAATGCACAAGCATGTTTTAAGGAAGGCATGCGCAAGTTTGGAAAACGACACAGGGTTTTCATGTAACCGGGGCTTGCCTTCGAGCAAAGAGGAAGAGAACTGCTCGACTTCGGGGGCGGCTTCGGCTTCTGGGAGCAGGAGTTCAGCTACAGCGTCATCTTCTGGCGCCGGGTGTAGCTCGTAGAAGCCGTCGGCGAGGCACAGCTCTACACGAATGCAATGCAAGAGTTAGCATAGACGGTTATTTCAACAGCAACACTTGCTCGCCTGAGCCCAGAAACTCGCGACAAAGAGCAGGAGGGTGGGGAGGTTCAAAGGAGCTAGTGGAGATCAAGAGGTGAGGGTTGGAAAGGAACTTGTGATCTGATCTTTGAACTAGAGGATGTGGTATACTAGGGATCCTCAGACGCAAGCGCTGAAGGGTTCCTAAGTTTTACACATACACCCTCGGGTTGAAAAAAAAGATCACAGCCGAGCCCTCGGGCGAGGCGGATAAGGGTCAGCGGAACAGATAGGGTCGGGCAAGACGGAACCGGGGTCGGGCGGATAAGAGGGGTCGGGCGAAGCGGACTGGGGTCAGCAGCTTACCTTCTTCCTACAAGGAAAGCTTGGGGTCGGGAAGAAGCAGACTTGGGCGGAGGGACTAAGGCTTTGAACAACGGCTAAGACCGGCAGTGCTCCAGCGGCGGCGGTGCTTCTTGTGGATCACAAGTGAGCTTTTACGCAGCACGGAGGAGCAAGCGGCTGGGTGGCTTGGGGAAAATGGAGGGGAGCTGAGAGGAGAGTTCCTCAAGAACTCTAGGGTGTGGTGCTAGGAGCTTGAGCAGGGAGCAAGAGAGGTGGCGGGAGGCAACAATGGCGGAGGGAACTCCGGCGGGCTTGCGCATTCCCTTTTATAGCGGCTGGGACGGGGAAGGGAAGCGGCGTAGGAGCGAGAAGGGGAGCGGCGCGAAGGCCGGGGAAGAAGCAATGGAGTGCTCTGCCTGGGCGGCGATTGAGCGACGGGGGCGGTGGTGCAGGACTTCGGAGATGACGCCAGCGGTCATTGGGTTCTGGCGTCAAGGCGGCGCAGGAGCGGGTATGCCGGTGGTTGAGATTTGGCGGAGGCGGGCGTCACCGTGCGGAAGATTTGATGGACGCGACCGGGTTAACGGCGCTAGAATCGAGGGCGCACAGGTGAAAAGACATGCAGCTGCGGGCGCGCGGGCGAGCGCGGAGCAACAGATTGTCGGGCGGCTTCTGACAGGGCGGGGAAAAGGAGCTGTCACTGCCGTGGTCGGGGTTGGCGATGGAGGAATCGTCGTGTAGCGGAGACCAGGCGGCGCTACTGTGCTCAAAGTGACGGAAAAGACGGGCGACATCGGGCTCTGAAGCCGGGATCTGGCGGTGTGATGATGGGCGCGGGAGGCGAGGTGCTGCAGAAAGGTTGCAGAGGGGCTTCCGCTGCCATTGGGGAAGGGGGCGCGAGAATCCATTCGGTCACGGGTTAGAGATGAGGCTGAGCGGCGGGCGTCGGAGAAGATGAGCCATGCGGCGGGAAGACTCTGAAGCGAGCATGCAACTCGAGTGCGCCTGCCGCGGAAGATCTGGGGAAAAAGATCTCGCGGGTCCACTGGTCAGATAGAACGGACGGTTGGGAAAGACTTAGAAGGATCCGACGGTGAGCTGGGTTTGGCGGGGTCGGGATCGGAGCGAAGCGGGGAGGGGTCGGGTCTCAGGGGTCGGGACCGGGCGGAGGGTTGAACTTTCAGGCGCGGCAAACTAGACAGATGATCAGGGGCTAGGATAAAGATCAACCTGGGAGATTTGGGGCCGGTCATCACAGGTGCTTTGATCATGCACCGTTGCTCCTTCAGTTCGATAACGGGTTCCATCCTAAGCGTCATTTTAGGTTCCAGGCTGTATGGCCCTAGTTTGATGGTTATCTAGAGGGAGTTCAAGATGCGTGGAATGGTCCGTGCCCGATCGATGACCCACTGCACACCATCGACTTCCTACTTCGTGAGACAGATAAGGGTTTGAAGCGATGGAGTGCTAAGGCGGTCGGTAGCATCTGAACTTAGATTCAGGTCGCTAAGGAGGTTATTTTCCACCTCGAGTCGGCGCAGGACCACTGGTCACTTTTAGCGGTGGAGCAAGCGCTTTGCCGCTTTCTAGAGATTAGATTCCTAGGCCTGACCTTGCTTGAGCGTACCATAGCAAGGCAGCGCGTATGCGGTGGCTACATGAAGGGGATGCAAACGTGAATTTCTTTCACCTGCACGCAAACCAGCGGTGGAGGAAAAACTTCATCCCATCTTTGGAGGTTGATGGGGTGATGATCGTAGCCAAGGATGACAAGATAGTGGCAGCATTTAACTACGACAATGTGATCCTCAGGACCAACCACAATAGAGGTTGCACCATCAACTTCAAAGCTTGGGGACTACCATCTTTGGATCTCTCCTTGTTGGGGTGCCCCTTCATTAAAGCCGACGTGTGGGAGGTAGTTAAGGAACTGCCTCTCGACATGGTCCCAGGTCATGATGGCTTCATTGGTCGATTCTATATGTCGACTTGGTCGATTATTAAAGGGGATGTTGTTAGAGCTTTCAATGCCCTATCTTCGATGGACTGCAGAAGTTTTCATCGCTTGAACAATGCTTTGCTGACTTTGTTGCCCAAGAAGGAAGATACTAAAAGCCTTGGAGATCACAGACCGATCAGTTTCATCCATAGCTTTGGGAAGATCTTCTCTAAGGCACTGGCTAACCACTTCGCACCCCATTTGCATGAGCATATTTCATATAATCAGAGTGCTTTCATTAAGGGTTGCCAAATACGAGACAACTTCAGGTATGTCTTGTGGACTGCGAAGGCGCTAGCGTCGACGAAGATCCCGAGAGTCATGTTCAAGATTGATCTCGCTTAGGCATTTGACTCGGTCGACTAGGTCTTCCTTCTTGAGCTGCTCTCTGCAGTTGGCTGCCTGAGGACTTGGACTAACTAGATCTCAATGTTGCTATCCACGGCAAGCACCAAGATTCTGCTTAATGGGATGCCTGGAAGAAGCATCTGCCATGGTCGCGGGCTTAGGTAGGAAGATCCCCTCTCGCCTATGCTATTCGTGCTCGTCATGGAGTGTTTTAATGCCATGCTCAAGTAAGCGGAAGGTAGGGAGCTACTCCAACCACTGCGTCCGGCAGCTATCAAGCAGCGAGCTTCTTTATGATGACAATGTGGTCATTTTCATCTCTCCGATCGCTTAGGATCTCGTTCTCATTAGAGAGATCCTATCCTTATTTCATAAGGCCTCAGGGTTGGTGGCAACTACTCCAAGAGTCAAGCATTCCCAATCCATTGTTCGGAGGAGTAGGTTCACCTCATCACTGACATACCGAGGTGTCAGGTCGCGGATTTCCCCTGTAGTTACCTGGGGGTACCCTTCTCCATCCATCATCTACCGAAGGCGGCCATGCAGCCACTGGTGGATAAGGTCGCGAAGCGCCTACCAGCCTAGAAGGATAGGATGCTTAATAGAAGTGGTCGCTTAATCATCGCCAAAATGACGCTTAGTGCCATCCCCGTCTACATCTCTATGGCAATTGAGATCACACCCTGGGCCATCAAGGCTATTGACACTCTCATTGGAGGTTTTCTCTAGTGTGGGATTGAGGTAGCCTCGGGTGGCAAGTGCGCGGTCACTTGGATCATGTAACATCCCAAAAATTCACCAAATTAAATCACTCACTAAAAATCTTTTTCAAAAATCTTTTCACCGCTTGAGCTCCCAAAATTTCGTCTTTCCGGCAATTTCGTCGTCCCGGCACCGAAGCCGACTGCTGTCTATTCTTTTTCTTTTTCCTCTCTGCAAGCCACACTGCGTGCCGGTCGAAAGATCACCATGCTCAAGCCCGTGACCGCTTCTGCAATCCCTGCCTTCTCTCTCTTTTTAACTCTTCACACCATTCAATTCTACATTTTCCATTTATTCCATCTCTTTTTCTTTTTACCCTATTTTCCTTTTTCCCTTTTCTTTTTTTCTCCCTCCTTTCTTCCTTCTTTCTTTCTCCCCTTCCTTTTCCCTCCCTTCTTCTCCCTCCAGCGCCCCCAGCCCTGCGTCCAACCCTCCCCACGCCCGGCCAGCCCTGCCCAACTGCGCACACGCGAGATGCAGTGCACCACGCCCCCGACCCCGTGCCCACCACTCGCCTGCCCCCTACCCCCTCCCCCCGCACGCACGCCAATGTGCCCATGCCGTGCCATGCGCCCGCACGCCTTGCCTCGCCCCGG
>NC_028456.1:13235022-13276317 GCF_000263155.2 Setaria italica | reverse complement strand
AGGTCTCTGGGGACCCTTTAAAACCAGCCCTTAAGCACCTTCTCGCCGACATTTTATGCACCAAATTTCCTCCTATGAACCCCAAATTCGACCACGTCATTCTTAAATATATTCCCGTCGAGTCATCTACCAAATTCTATGAAAACACTCTTCCTTCCTCTATTTTCGGTTCACTCTCTCTCCGAGCTCAACAGGTAGAAATTTATTTTTGTTTATTTATTGTGTGCACGCTCGTGTGTGTCGTAGATCGCGGAGTGACCGAGGAGGAGGAGCCCGAAGAGGAGCTTGAAGGCCAGTACCGCGAGCCAGAGTCCGAGGACCCGTACCGCGAGCAGGAACTCCCGGAAGGCTTTGAGGATGGCAAGTCCAATCTCACCCTTTGATGCATATTTATCCTAATATTTCAAACACAACATATTGGCCGTTTTATAAGTTGCATATTGTTTTATTGCTGAAACCCAGTTGGATAGCCACTCCTTGATTGTTATGATTATTCCTTGATATCCTAGAATTATCTCTAAATATGATATGCTCTGTTTGGATGATAACTACTGCTAGAATGCTTAGGACCTCGTTACTCATTTTATTACAATTCAATTATGACTACAATGTGATTTATCAAAGAATAAAGGTGTGAGTGTTTTAAAGAGATAAATGGGTTTCGGGAAGTAAAAGGAAGAAAATGCTTAGATGAGACGGATGGGTGTTTCTTATGTGAAATGCCAAGTTGGGCTCGTACCTTAGTGGTTGAGCAGGTTGGGTGATATCCATTTTATCTTGGTTAAGGACCGAGTTGATGTGTCATCTTGCCTAACCCAATTTATCGTGCAACCACTCGACCTTTGTATGAGGCAAAGGCTTAGCATAAAACCCACTAGCAAGTCTAATAATCATCGGTGTGCTGGGTGAGCAATGGGAGATCATGGAGAAGGAGTAAGCACGTGTAGGCTTAGGTCCCAGTTACGACCTCGTTGATAGGTTCCTTAGCCCCATGGTTGCTTCCATGATGATTTATTAGGTCTTAGCTAAGGTGGGTAATGGCTTTGATAGGATCCGCACTGATACTACGGTGATCGTGCTGCGGTACCCTACTTGTGGGTAAAGTGTACACCTCTGCAGAGTTAAAACCTATTCGAACAGACGTGTCCACGATATTGGATGAGTTACAGTTTGGGCACATAACTAGCTTTTGGGAGATGAATGATTTTCATGGCATGTGTGGATTTTGGAAGTGTCCAACAATTGCGTCATGAGTTACCGCGGACGGGGAGTCCGGTAGCATTAAAACTTGGATCCTTTGTGTAGGATCAACCCCACTCAATTATTCGGTTACCAAATAAATGCTTTGTGAAAATCCTTTTGAAAATGAACCCTTGCATGTGTTAAAAATCTAGCTTTATTGCAAATGAACCTTGGCCTATTCCTTGTTATGACTTGTGCATATTCTTGTTGTATCCCCATCCGTGGGCGTGGTTGGACTTGTTGAGTACTTTTGTACTCACCCTTATTTTGTTGCTTCAGAGGAAGACCCAGACTTCGTTGCCGAGGACATCGAGTAGGTGGTTGCTTCCGCACCCAACGTTGCTTGTGGCGTTGGGCCTTTGCAAAATGCTTCCGCTGGCATGTAGTGCTGGGTGCTGCCTATGGTTCTGGTTTACCATAACTAGTGCCTACAGTTTGTTTGTGCTTTACCTCTTTTTGGCGTACCTTTCTCGCCTGCTCCCTCGGGAGTTGTATGTTCTTGAACCATCTGTTGAATAATTGTGTTATCAGCCTCCTGGGATTGATATTTATATCACATTTAGTCTCTACTTATGTGAAGACGCTTCAGATCAATGTTTGCTGCCCAAAGGACTTGGGGGCCTAGGGATTCCCAATCTGCAGCTCATGGGATTGGCCCTTTGGATGCGCTGGTTGTGGTTGTCACGTATGGATGGTGATAAGACTTGGTCGAGCTTTACCTTTAAGGAGAAAACGACAGCCAAGGTGTTCTTTGAGGCCTCGGTGATGGTCCAAGTGGGTGATGGTGCTACCACCCTATTCTGGATGGATAGATGGATCAATGGTTGCTTCATCAAAATGTTGGCCCCACATCTATGGATGGCGGTCCCAACAAGAGTAAGAAACATCCGTACCGTCAGGGATGCTTTTCAAGGTCGACGCTAGGTCCGTGATGTTTGCCGTGCTAGAACGGTTCAGGTCATTGTCCAGTACCTACGAATTTGGGACCTGCTAAGGAATCAAAACCTTAGTCAAGTCCCGAACAAGTTCATTTGGAAGTGTTTGTCGTCAAGTCTTTTCTCTTCTGCTTCGGCTTATCGTGCTCTCTTTCTGGGTCAGTCCCCGCTGATGGGAGCTCACCAGTTATGGAAAGTGCAGGCGCCAGGAAAATATCGTTTCTTTGGTTGGCTTGTGCTTTATGGTCGTTGTTGGACTTCTAACCGACTACGCCGTCACGGTTTGCGTGACAGAGATGAATGTGCGTTGTGCACCCAAGAGGTCGAAACAATGGACCACCTGCTTACGGGCTGTGTACACAGCCGTGAGACATGGTTTAGTGTCCTCAGATTCTTTGGTCTGCAGTGACTCATGCCACAGGTCAAGGCTCCTTTAGCCGAATGGTAGACCCAAGCAAGCAAGAAGGTTTATAAAACTCAATGGAAAGGCTTCGATTCACTGGTTCGGCTGGTCGCTTGGTCGCTTTCGAAGGAGTGGAACAGACGGGTGCATGAACGAACGGCGCTGCAGCCAGTGGCCCTAGCACCGGTGATTCTGGAGGAAGCGAGGACTTAGGGTCACGCAGGCTTTCAAGGACTCTGCTCATTGATGCGCCTTAGAATAACTTAGGTGGTGGTGTTTCTTTTTCTGTTTGTGGTTTACATCCCTGAACGAGTTTTTCCGTTTTTGACGTGATCGTGTATCATGATTGTACATGTTGAAACTTCTCTTCAAAATGAAAAACAGGCTATGCACGTCTTAAAAAAAAAAGTTCCTTCTGTTCAGACCATAAGTTATGCCTTCAATGCTAAACACCGGGACCCGATTTTGCCATTTTCATTCTTTTAATCTCATCTAGGGACAAACATAGTAGCTCTCTAGTCCTCTAATTTTCTCAAGGCAGCTCTGTCGGACTGGATGATTTCTGGATGTGATACAGTCACCGGCAACCACCTTGTATTGTTCAAATTTCGCTTCGTCACACTCAAGTGCAGCTTTCTTGCAAGCCCTGATACTTCCTAGAAAAAGTGAATGCGATGATAGTTAATGAGCTTAACTGTGGCAGTTCGGCCATAGAAAATAGCAATCCTTTTCTTAAGGAATACAAATTAGTACTACAATAACGCAAAAGTCTGTGGGCTGACCATTCAAATTGACATGTAGAAATACTTAAAGCAGGAGAAGAACTGACATAACTATATTCCGGGTTCTGGATGAGGAAATTCAGTTTCAACTAGGCCTATGAAATAGGTGTATGTGAACAACAGAATGAATTCGTCAATTCTATAGATTCCATGTACCTTCATTATAAACGAAATGAATATATTGCAGGAATGTTGCACTGAAATACTAGAGCTAAAATACACCAATGAAACGGCAACACAGGTTGACAGTGATGGAAGATGGGCATATCACAGCCTATCTAAATGACAATACTATCTACCAATTACTATGGTAGCAAGAAAAGAAAATCAACTACCGAAATGAACTACTAAAATCCATTACTACTATCAATTATTGAAAGGTTCAGGCTGCACTAAAATCAAGTGTCAGACCATCCACAGAGTAAGTCACTCACCACTCATGTCGAGCAGGTTGAATGATACAGGTATCTTCCCAATGCACCTCACCATTGTAATTGCAGCCCAAACTTTCTGGTGGTCATCACGTGACACACGGATAATGCAAAGCTTCGTTACAGGATTAACATACTTCACTGAAAATTAGCAGAGCTCATAATATTAAGAAGCTAGTACTAAACTCAATACAGCTAAAACTGCTATAAAATTAAAAAACGTTCAGTAGTAATCACTAGTAGTACCTTGTAATGATCCAAGAGATGCAGCTAAGCCACACTCCCCAAAGTTCAGTTGAATGCTGTCTCTTATAACTTTGGTTATATTAAACTGGGTGAGGATGACAGGGTCTTGTTCTCCCCTACCTGCATCTATAAAGACCTCCATCACCATGTACCTATTCTTGAAGTGAACCATGGTAACTACACACTTCTTTTCCTGCAGAGCTCCTGCACCCAGAAAAAAGGACCTAGCATCATAAATTTAAGAGAACCAAAGCAGATTTTGTTGCCTAAGTCACATTGCCTAAGATAAGACAGAATGGGGTAATGGTAGTAATGTAAAAGATCAATCATCTAGGAGGTATGCTGGACAGAATGACACTACATGTCAAGAGAAGGGCCAAAGTGGGAAGAGGTGACAAGTGCGGGGGTGTTTGGATATGAGGTGTTAAATTTTAACAGTGTCACGTCGGATGTTCGGATGCTAATTAGGAGAACTAAATATAAGCTAATTATAAAACTAATTGCAGAACCCTGTGCTAATTCGCGAGACGAATCTATTAAGCCTAATTAATCCATCATTAGCAAATGGTTACTGTAGCACCACATTGTCAAATCATGGACTAATTAGGCTTAATAGATTCGTCTCGCGAATTACACTCCATCTGTGCAATTAGTTTTGTAATTAGCATATATTTAATACTCCTAATTAGCATCCAAACATCCGATGTGACGGGTGTTAAACTTTAACACCTTATTGCCAAACAGGCCCTAAGTCAAGAAGCAATGATTGGTAGTTGTCATGACACTGATTGGTAGTTGTCATCACACTCAATTCCAAATTAATGTGGAATAATAGAATTCACAATCTACATAGCTAGTGCACATCCGTTCAAAGTGGAAAATAATTCTGCTAAAAGAAGCTATGGCAAAGGAAGCAATGCCTAAATGAGCTGGATGACTGCATCGTGCGAAGCAAAGCTAGTTTCCCCTAATTAGTGCTTGGCTAGATTCCTTTCAGTAGCTTTTCTATTCCTTTTTGTGTTTCCTCTTATTTTTGGATTTGTACTTTTTTCCTGCTTTTTTAATGTAATATAATAAGTAGGGGTGCGCCCCTCCTGTTCTTTGTTTCAGAAAAAAGGAGTTGGAAGCCAGTCATAATACATTCCTGTACGGTTCTCCTTCCAGAATAAGGATGGACTAGTGGATCAGTGTCATGCCTTCAGAGAATTCAACAGTTATGAGTTTTCACTGTTGCACAAACATAGCAAATTGAAGAGGTCTTAGGGTCCCTTTGGTTTGGCTTTCTAGGTGCTTTGGCTTCTAAAAAAAGCTAAAAGCCAACCAAAGGGACCAGTTTCCTCCCAAGTGCTTTCAAGAAAGCAGCTTTGGTGTAGTTCAATTTTCACAGCAGCGAACAAGGTGCTGTGGCCGGCTGTGGATTGGTGAGTTCGCGAAATTTACCCACCTGCCACTGATTATGTTGTACCGGTTCGCTTCTTTTTTCCCTTCTCTCCAAGCCGCGACACCCTCCCACCCCCAAGCGATGGAAGAGCGACGACGGTGCTAGGGTCCCCGGCAGCTCCCTGGCAGCCCGTCCCCGTGGCTCCCCGGCGGGCCCTCCCGCTGGCCGGCCGCCCCCCCTCGCGGCTCCGGCAGCCCCACCCCGCCTAGCCGGCTGCACCTCCATGGCTCCATTGCCGGCGCCAGGAGCTCCCCTCCAGCGGCGACCTTTCTCCGTCCCCGCAGCTCCCCGGCAGCCCCTCCCCGCTTGGCCGGCCACCCCTCCCTGCGACTCCGGTGGCCCCTCCCCACCTGGCCGGCCGCCCCTCCGGCGGCCCCTCCTCGCCTGTTCGGACGCACCTCCATTGCCAGTGCTAGGAGCTCCCACCGATTTGCAGCCTCTTCTCGTCCTCTACCGACCAGCGGCGGCAGCGCCCCTCCTTCTCTCCGGGCTAGCGGCGGCGAGCGCAGGTAGTAGTAGTAGTAGTAGTAGTAGGAGGAGGAGGAGGAGGAGGAGGAGGAGGAAGGGAAGGAGCAGGGGAGCAGGGGAGATGGAGGAGGGGGAGAAGCAGGGGAAGGGGAGGAGCAGCGGAGGAAGAAGAAGGGGCTGACGAGCGGGATCCACTCGTCAGTGAGAGGGAGAGGGTTGAGTGGGGTGGACTATAAATGACATGGGGGTCCGCTCGCTACTTATTCCAAAAGCCACAACTGTTCCACCAAACAGCTTTTCCATACCCCACAGCTCATAGCTACTTTTCCAAAACCTACATCTCAACCAAACACACCCTTAAGCTGTCTGTTGGCAGATGCTGCTTGATTTAAGAGCTATAAATATCAAATGGATCAATTCAGTAAGCCTTCTAGAACAATTTGACACATTGGTTAACAACAAAGATGAAACATCAAGCCATTGAGCCTTATCAACAGCAGTTGACTTAAATGTGAGGCAGCAATCAAATCCGCAACCCCAAAATACTGCGGTAGATGTGAAATTTTACATACCACCCAAGTGAGTGGGTTCAATAGGCATATTGAACTGAACCATCCTGGAACTAATTCAGAAGCTCCACAGACGTCAACGGTTTATACTGTTCAATGTCACATACTCCAGTTTCTTCTGCTAGAAGTTACGATTGGACCTAGCAGCTACTGTTCAATATTGATTCCATCTTCAGTATTCCCTGCCTGAACACTGAAATTTCTTCAACTAAAAACAGCAGAACCGAAAGGCATACCCAGCTCCGATCCATAATAACCTCACTAATTCAACCATGCCGACTCACTCAAGTGTATCAAACTCGCTTATTCCAAACATTAACGACTGAGATCATGGGAGCAGTGATCGGCTGATGGAGTATAGGGACTCACCAGCGGATGGCTGAGGCGCGCAGACGAGGAGGCCGGAGCTTGCGGGAGGATGAAGGTGAGGGTCGCGTGGAGGAGATGCGAGGCTGCCGGGGCGCGCAGAGCGTGGAGAAGAGGAGACGAGGATCCCCTATCCCAGCGACCGGAGCGGAGGCGGAGCGTCTGGCTTGCGGCGGCGGCCTTTGAGTGAGCACCCCCGTGCACGGGCGGAGTCGAGAAGCCGGGAGGGGGAAGGAGGTGACTACCAAGGCCCAAGATGCCCGCTGCGGCCCGCAACCGCAAGCAAGGGCACTGAAGTAGCCCAAGTTTGCTTTTGAAAAAATTTATGATTCGGAACTCAGAAGGCCCAGGTTTGGCCACGCATGTCATCTTTCTGATATTTTTTCTCTTTTAGAAAATATGATCTTTCACACAATATCCGCAAAAGGACAAGAAAACGCAAAAATCTGCGGCATGTTTAATTCAATTCGGTGTAATGTAGACCTGTTCGGTGTTCTTGGACAAGTTGTGGCAATATCTAAGGAGATCTTTCCCTTTTGTAGCATGCCTTTGCTAGGGATGAGCAACTTGCGCTGGCCGGTTCTCGTTTGTCTTGACAAATTGTAAACTTGTAACTTCAGTTGTTTGGTGTAGTTAGCTATCTGTATATTAAGTTTGGTTGTTACTTGTTACTGATATTGTTAGCAAGGCCCCAAATTAATTTCCTCAATATTGCAATGACACAGATCTTATGTGTGTTCTGTGAAATATAAGCTTAATAATAGATGAAGGTGAAATAGTCTTACACATGATCTCATGCCACACTCCAAATCCCTCAAAATTGAGTGATTTTAACTGTGCTGGTTTTTGAAAAAATTTAAAACTTTTTATTTGAATGTGTGGATCATTTAAACTCATTGTCAAACATAAGGTCAACCCTCTTTCTTAACTCTAAATTTAAAAGTTAGTAACTAAATTTGTGCATTTAAATTTAAAACATACTTGCACAAGTGATTTGGATTTTATTAGTTTAATTTGGATCTCAAAGGTGAGTTTGTATTTTCGGATTTAATCCAAAATACAAACTAAAGCTAACACGCCAATAGCATAAAAAAAATCTAATGTGACTAACTCTAACTTTGCACGCAAGCTGGTCACAACCTAACCAGCTCGGCCCGATCTGCTGACATCTTTCTCTTTCTTTCTTTTCTACTTGGCCCAGCAGCTCGGCCTGCTAGCCACTTGCAAGCCCAGCACAACCGGCCCAAACAAACTCAACCCGAACAGCCTGCTGCGACCCAGTTTGGCCTGCTCCGCTGGCCAGCACGGACACGCCAGCTCCTCCTCGCGTCTTCTTCACGCGGACGCCGCCGCTCCTCTGCGCCGCGCCGCTCTCTCGCTCCCCGTTCCTTTTTCCATGATGCTGTGACGCAAAACAGATCGGCGAGGACGCCCCGTTCAGCAACGGGATGTCGACACCCGCTCCTACCTACTCCCTCGCCAGGCCGCGAGCTCCCCACGCCACCACACGGCTGCGTGGATGCCAGCCGCGTGTCCCAGGCACGCCCGCCGAAGATCACTGGCTGTCCGCGCCCTGGAGCTCGCCATCGAACCCTAGCCTTCGGGCTATAAAAGACCCAGCGCCGCACCCTGCAACCCTCGCAAGGTCGAAAGGTTAGCCTTTAGCCACTGCCGCATCATCACGCTGTCACGCCACCATCGTCGTTGTGCTGCCGCTGCTACACACGCATGTTCGCACCGTTGCCGCCTTGTGGGCTTTTCCTCGAATACCTAGCGCACAGGCCTGCAAAGCCTCACAAGCCGCATGCCACACCGTGCTAAGCCACGAGTGATTCAGCTGACCACATCGGATCCCGGCTAACCCAAGGGTGCCCTACGTGGCATGAGACAACATGCCACGTCAGCTTGTGGGCCCACCTCTAGCCAGTGGGACCCACTTCTTTGACCAACCTTTGATAGGTCATACTGACATCACCTCAACACATGGTGCCACTAGAGGCTGCCACGTGACTAACCTGAAGGCTAACACGTCCCAATAGTTTTCTAAATTATTAAAATAAATTAATCTGCTTTATTTCCTTGTTATGTCATAACTAATTCATATTAGCTCAAAAATTATGAAATATGCTTCATTAATTTTCTATAAATGAACCGGTGTTGTTTGTAGCTTGATGTTATTTGGCTCTTCTAAATAAAGTTATTGGTCTTTTAGTTTTAGATGTAATGCTCGTTATTTATTGGAGTTATTGGTGTTTTTGCTTTAGATGTAATGCTCGTTGTTTATTTTCACGTCGCATCTCGTGTATGTTGTAAACCTATTTGAAGTTCCGAGCTGCGACGACTAAGAAGACCCTTCAACCTCGACTTCACCACCGAGGACTTCGACGACAATGAATAAGGTGTCATGTCACTCCTAATCATAAAGGTCCTATGCATGCTTAGTTGCTAGCGCTTTATTTATGATGCTTCGATGATGATTGACTGCATAGCCTATGTTTCTAGTCATGCCTTGATAATTTTTATCCTATTTTCCTTGTGTACCTACCTGTGGGCTAGCTAGAGACCCCTTACTAGTCTACCTTACACATATCCAAATACATGCTTTTGAGTTATAGATGGGCATATGCCATTGATTTGGGGATGTGATTCCTTGTACACTCCCCCATGTGTTTTGGGTAAATGTGATCCCTTGGCGTGTTTTGGCGGGAGCGAACCGCGGTTGGTACTAAGGAGTGCCTTGCTAGGGGAGAGCATTCTAGACTCTCCACCCCCTATGCCTGTGCCAGGTACCTTGTTTGATGTTGAGGAGCAGGTGGCGTACTTGTACGTTGTAGGTGTTTCGGCACATACTTTGTGGAGTTGAGTGCTCGCTCTCAGCCCCAAAGGACCGAGTCAGTTTACCACCAGTCATAATATCTATTTACGTACATACCGTTTGCCTTGTTATAGGCGACGTTTGGTCTGAAACTAGTGGTGGACAGTGCTCAGCCTGTAGACGGATTGGAGGATCAGTGTAAGGAATTCGAGGCATTGACCTACTCCGACTAGACTGCACCCCAGCGTGGGTAGGTTTCACAGCTTTGAGGTCTTCAACTGGTGACGGCATGCCCTGCAGTTGAGGACGGTTCCAGACTCGAGAAAATAGGAAAGTGCTAACCACCTACTAGGGTTCGGGCCATTAGGTGGGGTTTGGACGGCTGATCCCCGTTCAGGCTCCATTCGTGCGGGTACAGATGTACAACCTCTACAGAGCTATAGTCCGTGTCCACTGGTTATGGACAATGCTGTTAACTACCGCTATTTCTGACTAGGCTTATACTATTCTTCTATGTCCCCCTTTTTGAGATAGGCCGGTGTTGGGGGCAAATATTAACGACCCTCTAACACGCAGCTTAAAGAAACAAACATGAAGGCCCAGGCCCACCGAAGCGTGATCGAGTCTCCGCCTCGCCCGACCCCAGCGTCAGGATCGGGAGCGCCCAACCTCCCTCCGCAAGATCTCCGCCTCGCCCGACCGCGCCCCTAGGGTCGGGAGCGCCCGACCCTGTACCACGAAAGTTCCGCCTCGCCCGACCCCGAGCAAAGGAGTCGGGCACGCTGAGGCCCACGGGTCAGAATCCCCCTCGGATACGTTCCGCATAGACAAGACAAATCCTGTGGGGCCCCCCGTCGGCCTCACCATAAATGCGCCGCAGAGATAGCAGAGCGCAGGGCGACCGCGCCCCTCACGCAACCCGGCGCAAGTACCCGCGCACGACCGTCCTGTACGAGCTACAGTACTGGCGGCCAGCTCCTATTCATCGCAAGGTACTCATGACCTGCGGCGACTAGAGAGAGGGAGGGAGCGGCCCCACCCTCGGGTCCCGCGCGCCCTCGGGTCCCGCGCAAACGACAGCACAGGCACGGAGCTCCCACCCTCTACAAGCCATCGCCGGAGCAGCGGCATCCACCGTCCTCCCTAACGGACGGCGGGATAACGACGAAACCCCCTCATCATGATCTATCCTGATACCTACGAACATCGAAGTAGCTAACTGCGAAGAGCTGCAACACTTGGCATCCGGCGGCCACCCCTTCCGGCATGCACGACGGCACGCGTTCAGGGTCGGCAGGACGTCGGGCGCCAGGGACCTCTGCCCTCCTTCCCGCCAGACCTTTTTTACCATCTCACTCTTTGCCTTTTATCTGGCCCCAATTGTAACTCCGGCCGGCCCCTTGCGATATAAAAGGGGGAACCTAGAGCCGGGGGAAAGGGGATCGGCAGACCAAGAGATCAACACTTCTCCCAAGAACACAAAAATAAAAGAGACCTGGGACCAGTCCCTCTCTCGCCCGTCTGTAACCCCCTACTACAGAATCCCCGCGCGGGCAACACGAACATCCTCGATACTGGACGTAGGGCTTCCTTTGCCCGAACCAGTCTAATCCGTGTCTCCCGTGCAACCATCTGAGACTCACGCGCATAAAAGAAATTTACTAGTCGAAGTCCTGATCCGCTGATCTTGACAACGACAGTTGGCGCGCCAGGTAGGGGACCTTTGCGCGTACATCTCCAAGTCTCAGATGGCTAATCGCGATGGCAGCTTCGCTCCGGGCTCCCTGATCCGCTTCGGGAGCCTGGACTTTCTGGCCACCGGAAATGGGATCGAGCTGATCCCTGTCCACATCCTGCCCGCTCGTCCTGCTGCCCTCGGCACCACCGCCAGGATGACAACGAGCGGCCGGACGCCGGCCGGAAGGGCCTCACCAGAAGGATGGCTCTTCGGGCTACGCAACGCCACGGATGCTCACGGCCGCCTCCTAGCGCGGTCCTTCGCCACGTCACCCGCGAGCAACGAGCTCGCGGGCATGGCAAGGACGGTCTCCGACACTGGCTCCAGTAACGAGGATCCACGCCCCTCGCGCGAGTGCTTCATGGCTGACGCGCACTCCGAGGGGTCCAATGGCAATGGTGCCGAGGGGAGGCATTGGGCTCCCCCCTCGCGCGCCGCAGCTATGACTGGGGCCCTACCCAGGGCACCAGAGGGCTCTCTGCAACCGGAAGCGCACATGGGCGCTCGCCAAGAAGTAGAGCACCCCCGCCACGAGGGGGGAGCACGACAACGAGCGCGCGACGTCCAGGAACGCATCTGTGCGGATGGAGAACGTCCACCGCTCTTTGCCCGCGCCAGCCAGAACGTCGCCGCCGCGGCGGTGCTACTCCGACAGCTCCCCGAGCCGGCAACGCCTGAGGAGCGACGGGCGCGCCAAGAGATGCGTAACCTACTCGAGTGCGCCGCCGTCCAGCAGGCAGAAAGCTCGGCGTCTCGACGACGCGGCCAGAACGCTAGTAGGGCGACGCAGGGCGCCCCCCCGGAACGGCGGGGGGAATCTGTCCATCAACCCCTTCCGGAAGCGAATCCGGCCGCGACCGCCCAGCGAGCACCGCCACTCGCGGTAGGTGAGGCCCGATCCATCCACCAGCGCGTCGGTCCCATTCGCGACGCCCGCGACACACTGAACGCGCGGAGACGTTCCCGCGCGGACAGGGCGGACGGGGCGGACCGTGGCTACCACGTCCACCGTGGCGGGCGCTACGACAGCGGGGAAGACCGCAGTCTGAGTCCCGGAGCAGCCGGACCTCGGGCCTTCTCTGCGCGCGTCCTGAATGCGCCCTTCCCGCCGCGCTTCCGGCAACCTACGAGTGTGGCCAAATACTCGGGGGAGACCAACCCTGGGGTATGGCTCAGCGATTACCGGCTTGCATGTCAAGCCGGCGGGGCGGACGATGACTTGTTCATCATCCGCAACCTACCCTTGTTTCTGGCAGACTCCACGAGAGCCTGGCTAGAACATATCCCTTCAGGGCGTGTTCGCAACTGGAACGACTTGAAGGAGGTTTTCGTAGGAAACTTCCAAGGGACGTACACACGCCCTGGCAACTCCTGGGATCTCCGGAGCTGCCGCCAGGGGACGGACGAGTCCCTCCGGGATTACATCCGGCGCTTCTCCAGAAAGCGCACTGAGCTCTCCAACATCGCCGACGCTGACGTCATAGGAGCCTTCCTAGCAGGGACCTCTTGCTGACCCCTCGTCCACGAGCTAGGGCGCCGGGGCCCGCGGACCAGGGAGGAGCTCCTCAACATCGCCACTAGCTATGCCTCTGGCGAAGAGGCTGTCGGAGCGATCTTTGATCGTTCCAAAGGCAAGGCGAAGCGGGAGGAGGACGCCGACGAAGGCACCTCCAACCGCCAGCGGCAGAAGAAGAAGGGCAAGCAGCGGCGCGAGGCCCCCCTCGTGGCCGCAGTCGAACGCAAGCGAGGGCAGCCGCCCCCCGAAGGCGCACCTGGCTTCTTCGACAAGCTGCTCGAGGGACCATGCCCGAACCATGAGTTCCCCGTAAAACACGCCTACAAAGATTGCAACCTCATGAAGAGGTTCTTCGTGGGCAATCCGGTGAAGGGTGATCGGAAACGGAAGCCCGATGAGGAAAGGAAGGGCGACGAGGAGAAGAAAGACGGCTTTCCTAAAGTGGACGGCTGCTTCATGATCTTCGGAGGCCCCGCAGCGTACGACACCAAGCGCCAGCACAAGCTAGAGCGTCGGGAGGTTTACGCCGCCGAGCCTGCAACCCCGGCTTTCCTCGATTGGTCCGCGCCGGCCATCACCTTCGACAGGTCCGACCACCCTGGACGCGTCCGGCACCCAGGGCGCTATCCTCTCGTCGTCGACCCCATCATCGGCACGACGCGTCTCACCAAGGTACTCATGGATGGGGGCAGCGGCCTCAACCTCCTCTACGCTGAGACCCTCGACGCCATGGGGATCGACCGCTCCCGTCTCCGTCCTAGCAAGGCTCCCTTCCATGGCGTCGTGCCAGGGAAGCAGGCAACGCCCCTCGGGCAGATCGACCTGCCCGTCACGTTTGGGACCCCTTCCAACTACAGGAAGGAGGTCCTCACCTTCGAGGTGGTGGGCTTTCGCGGAACCTACCACGCCATCTTGGGCCGCCCATGCTACGCGAAGTTCATGGCAATCCCCAACTACACCTACCTCAAGCTCAAGCTGCCAGGACCCAACGGAGTCATCACTGTCGGCACGACCTTCCAGAAGGCATACAAGTGCGACGTCGAGTGCTGCGAATACGCCGCGGCTATCACCGTCTCGGGCGACATGGTGGCCCAGCTCTAGGAAACAGTTGAAGACCGGCCCGACGCCAAGCAGTCAGGAACCTCCTTCGAGCCCACCGAAGGTATCAAAGAAGTCCCTCTCAATCCCGGTTGTTCCAGTGGAGGGGTGGTGCGGATCAGCGCAGCCCTATCCCCCAAATAGGAAAGCGCGCTCGTCGGCTTCCTCCGCGCAAACAGCGACGTCTTTGCGTGGAAGCCCTCGGACATGCCAGGCATCCCGAGAGAAGTCGCCGAGCATTCCCTGAACATTAGGGCCGGCTCTAAACCGGTGAAGCAAGGCTTGCACCGTTTCGACAAAGAAAGGCGCAGGGCCATTGGTGAAGAGCTCGAAAAGCTCCTGGCGGCCGGCTTCATCAAGGAAGTACACCATCCCGAGTGGTTGGCCAATCCTGTTCTTGTGCCGAAAAAGAATGGGAAATGGAGAATGTGTATCGATTATACCGGTCTCAACAAAGTGTGTCCAAAGGATCCGTTCCCTTTGCCGCGTATAGATCAAATAGTCGACTCGACAGTCGGGTGCGAAACACTCAGCTTCCTCGACGCGTACTCCGGCTACCACCAGATCGCGATGAAAGAGGACGACCAGCTCGCTACCTCCTTCATCACCCCCTTTGGCCCCTACTGCTATGTTAAGATGCCATTCGGCCTCAAAAACGCGGGGGCTACCTTCCAGCGATGTATGCTTAAGTGCTTCGGAGACCTCATCGGGCGGACCGTTGAGGCCTACGTCGACGACATCGTTGTCAAATCCAGGAAGAGCGATCAGCTCATCCCCGACCTGGAGCTAGCCTTCGAAAGGCTAAGGGATAAGCGTATCAAGCTTAACCCAGAGAAATGCGTGTTCGGTGTCCCAAGGGGCATGCTGCTAGGCTTCATCGTCTCCGTGCGCGGCATCGAGGCGAACCCAGAGAAGATAGCGGCCATCAACGGCATGGGGCCGATCCGGAACATGAAGGGAGTGCAGCGCGTCATGGGATGCTTAGCGTCCCTAAGCCGCTTCATCTCGCGCCTCGGCGAGCGAGGACTCCCCCTCTATCGGCTCCTGAAGAAATCCGACCGCTTCGAGTGGACCAGCGAGGCGCAGGAGGCGCTTGACCGGCTCAAGGACCTCCTGACGAAGGCCCCAATCCTGGTTCCGCCGGCCGACGGTGAGATCCTTCTACTCTACGTCGCGGCGACCACCCAGGTGGTCAGCGCGGCCTTAGTGGTGGAGCGGTAGGAGGAGGGGCATGCTCTTAAAGTGCAACGCCCGGTGTACTTCATCAGCGAAGTGTTGTCCGAATCCAAGTCACGATACCCGCAGATCCAGAAGCTCGTCTACGCCGTCCTCATCGCGAAGAGGAAGCTGCGTCACTACTTCACCTCCCACCCGATAACGGTCGTCTCTTCATTCCCGCTTGGTGAAGTAATCCGGAACCCAAATGCAACAGGGAGGATCGCGAAATGGGCGGTTGAGCTTATGGATCAAGGTATCACCTACGTCCCCCGCACCGCCATTAAGTCCCAGGTACTTGCCGATTTCGTGGCCGAGTGGACAGAGATACAAACACCGCCGGCGACAGAGGAGCAGGAATATTGGATGCTGTACTTCGACGGGTCGTTGATGAGGGCCCGCGCCGGAGCAGGCCTCGTTTTCGTCTCTCCGCTGGGCGTATGCATAAGGTACATGATTCGCCTCCATTTTCCTCCATCCAACAATGTCGCTGAGTATGAAGCCCTTCTCAACGGGCTTCGCATCGCCATCGAGCTGGGCATCCGTCGACTAGACGTCCGAGGCGATTCCCAGTTGGTCGTCGAACAAGTCATGAAAGAATGGAGCTGCCATGACCCAAAAATGGCCGCCTACTGCAACGAGGTACGTAAGCTCGAGGACAAGTTCGACGGGTTGGAGCTCAACCACGTCGCAAGGCGCTTCAACGAAGCCGCCGACGAGCTCGCAAAGGCGGCGTCCGGCCGGATGCCCGTCCCCGACGGCGTCTTCGTTAGCGACCAGCTGAAGCCTTCGATCCGTTACCCGGAGCCAGCAGGGGTCGGTGAGACATGCCCAGCCTTGGGGTCGGGATCCGAGCCAGGAGAGGTCGGCAATACGCCACCTATCCTGGACCCGAACACCAATCCCGAGGGAAACAACGCTGCCCCACCCGACCCGGCCGCGAAAGCCAAGCCCTCCGACCCCGCGGTTATGGAAATCGAGGCGGGCCCCGCGGCGAGGGCTGACCCCACGACCGATTGGAGAACCCCGTACCTCGACTACCTTATCCACGACACACTCCCAACCGACAAGACCGAAGCCCGCAGGATCACGCGCCGTGCGAAATCCTTCACCATCATCGACCAAGAGCTTTACAAGCGAAGCCACACGGGGATCCTCCAGCGCTGCATCCCGATCGAGCAGGGAAAGGCGCTGATCCAGGACATCCACGCCGGGGCTTGCGGTCATCACGCTGCGCCAAGGACGCTTGTGGGCAATGCCTTCTGACAAGGTTTCTACTGGCCAACCGCGGTCGCGGATGCTACCCAGGTAGTCCGCACTTGCGAAGGATGCCAATTCTTTGCCCGCCAAACCCATTTGCCCGCACAGGCGTTGCAAACCATCCCCATCACGTGGCCGTTCGCGGTCTGGGGGCTGGATCTCGTCGGACCCTTCAAAAGGGCGCCCGGGGGCTTCACCCACCTACTCGTCGCCGTCGACAAGTTTTCCAAATGGATTGAAGCAAGGCCTGTGGCGCAAATCAAGTCCGAGCAAGCGGTACAATTCTTCACCGACATCATCCACCGCTTCGGGATCCCGAACTCCATCATAACCGACAACGGTACGCAGTTCACCGGAAAGAGATTCCTCCAGTTCTGCGATGACCACCACATTCGAGTGGATTGGGCGGCAGTTGCGCACCCCCGCACGAACGGGCAAGTCGAACGAGCCAACGGCATGATACTCCAGGGTCTCAAGCCACGGATCTTCGACCGCCTTAAAAAGTTCGGCGGACGATGGGTTGCGGAACTCCCAGCAGTCCTCTGGAGCCTGAGGACGACCCCCAGCCGGGCGACAGGATTCACCCCGTTCTTCATGGTTTACGGGTCCGAGGCCATCCTGCCCACCGACTTGGAGTATGGGTCACCAAGGGTCAAAGCATACGACGAACAGGGGAACCAGGCGTCGCTCGAGGACGCGCAAGACCAACTCGACGAAGCGCGAGATGTAGCCCTCCTACACTCGGCTAAGTACCAGCAGGCCCTACGGCGTTACCACAGCCGCAAGATACAAGGTCGCGCCTTCAACGTTGGAGATCTAGTGCTCCGCCTCGTCCAAGACAACAGGGGTCGGCACAAGTTGACTCCCCCATGGGAAGGCCCGTTCATCGTCGCACAGGTGCTACGGCCAGGCACCTACAAGCTGGCAACTCCCGACGGGCAAATCTTCAGCAACGCTTGGAACATAGAACAGCTAAGGCGCTTCTACCCATAGCTCTCGTTTATAAGTTATATATAGCCTTGCCCCCGTTTTCGTTTTAAGCTCAGGGGTATCCGACCCTGGCCTCGCTCCCAGGTCGCATACCCCTCGGGGGCTACCAGTTTTGTTCTTCTGCTAAAAAGAAACCCTGAGCCACCTGGGCCCAGGTCTTTTCGTTTAAGCTCAGGGGTATCCGACCCTGGCCTCGCTCCAAGGTCGCATACCCCTCGGGGGCTACCAGTTTTGATCTTCACGAAACAAGAAGGCCTTTTCTTTTAAGCTCAGGGGTATCCGACCCTGGCCTGGCCCCAGGATCGCACACCCCTCGGGGGCTATCAGGGGTCCCAACCCCAGCCGCTGGGCACCGCTAAAAAGAAAACGTTTTTTCTTCTTTCAAAGAACCGGACACTCCCTTTCGAAAACCTTTGGACGCAAAAAGATAAGGATGCGTGAACGGTACTCAGCCAAGTTGCGATCGGACTGCGAAAAAGCCTACGCCCCAGCGGCTACGGTACCTTCGCTCATCAAAAACTTACTGACACGCCCGACAATGCATCCGAACGCTTTCAAAAACCAAAGGAATAACAAAGGGAAGCGGTTTCCTTAGCACAAAATAAAAAGTCATAAGAACAGGCCCGTATGGCCAGCGCAAACAAGTTCAAGACAACTGACTTAAATACAAACGTTTTTTGGGCACAAGCCCGGTACAGCTAATTGACAGGAGGGTCAACAGGAGCGACGGCCTCAGGGTCGGCGACGGCGGCGGCTTCAGGGTCGGCGGCGACAGGAGCATCGGGGCCGGCAGGAGCGGCTTCAAGGTCGGCAGCGGCAGGGGCCTCGGGGCCGGCAGGAGCGGCTTCAGGGTCGGTAGGAGGGACGGCTTCATCCTCCAGAAGCTTCGCGAGGGCCTCCGCCGGCGCAGTCACCGCGGAGTCGATCTCGTCCAGCTCGGCGTCGGTGTAGCCAGCGCAGTACCCCTCACTCATCCCGACAAAGTTAATGTCGGCATAGTGAGAGCCGAAGACCCCGAAGGCGCGCCGCACACCAAGGTGAAGCGCGTCCAAGGCAATCTCACGACGGCGACGGCGCACTTCAAGAACACGGGCCGACAGCGAGCTCGACCCCTCTTCCGGAGCAACGCCGAAGTCCTCGCAGACGACGCGGACCGCATCCCGCAAGGCGCCATGCTCGCCGCGCTCCTCGTCGAGCAAAACCCGCAACCTGGCAAGGTCCTCTGCAGGAGCCGATCAAGAAGTCCCACCAAGTCAGATGAAACGAAACACCAACGACACGGAGATACAGAAGCAGAAAGAGCCTCACCGTCGGCCAGGGCCTTCAGCTCGCGTTCTCGGTCGACACTGAGGGACAAGGCGTTCTGGAGCCCGTGCACCTGCAAACGGAATTGCTCGCGTTACGCGCGAAGGGCTCCATTGTCCCCCCTCAGCCGCGCCAGTTCTTCGGCGTCTCGGCGGGCTCGCTCATTAGCCGCGGCCCTTAGCCCCTCGGCATCGCGGCGCGCCTTGTCCATGGCAGCCTGGAACTCCTCAAGGTCCAGACGGGCCTTCTCCGCGACGGCCTGGAGCTTGGCCTCGGCACGCCGTGCCCCCTCCAGCGCCACCTGCTCACGACCCTCCAGGTCGCGAACGGCCCCCTGGGCGGCACCGAGCTGCTGGGCCAGATTCCTGGAGCGCTCCCTCTCGGTGTTGTAGTGCTCCCAGAGGTTCCGCTGCCGCCGGAGGAAGTCGGATTTCTCCAGGCTGGCCTCCTGAAGAGCCTGCAAAGCAGCATGACGGTAAGACAAAAAAGTAAAAATAAAGGAGCTCATCACCGAGCGGCAGAAACAAACATACCTGGTTGCCAGGGACCACGGTGTTGGCCAAAGCTCCCAACGCCGAGGTCAGCGCCGCCTGAGCCTGGGCGACGCCGCCATGCACCACCTGCCACTTATGCCACTCGGCGGCATCGTCCAGTGCGTAGAGGCGCCGCGGCGGATCGTCGCGGGACGTCCAGCGGAGGATGTGCCCTCTCCACGCCCCGGGGACGGAGGAAGCCGAGGGCGGAGCAAGGCCCGACTCTGACGTCGTCGTCGATGATGACATTATGACGCCAGAAACCCCCGGATCCGCCGACGACTCCGGCGCCTGCACACCCATCGCCACCACGGCCGCCGACGGCACCTCTGTGGGCACCTCCGTCTCGGCCGCCGGAAGCACCCCCGTGGGAGCAACCGGAACGGAGACCTCAGCCTCCGACACCGGTGCCTTCACCGCCGCCGCACCCTCGGGAGCCAGCGCCCCCTTTGCCTCCGACCCCGCCACGGCAGCGGGGGCATCCGCCCTGCCCACCGCCGTCTCCGCCTCCTCCGCCTCGTCGGCGTCGAGGTCGATCACCTCCCCGGCTTGCGGGCCCGGGGGAATCGCGACCCGAGCCGGAAGGACGACCGGTGGGGCCGCAGGCGAAGTGGGGTCCGCTCCCCCTCCTGCGGCTGACCCCGCCGCCGTCCCGACGACCGGCTCCTCAGCGGCCACCTCCGCCGAGGGACCTGCGGCCACGACAGGAACCCCGCCAGTCGCCGCTGGCGGGGTGGCGGCCCGCCCCCCGGAGGAGGACGACGTCCGCAGCATCTTCTTGGGCGCCAGCCGCAGGGTGACGCCGCGGGGAGAAGTGCTGCAACGTCGACGGTTAGGCGTCAAACAGGAACGTACGAAAGGAGAAAGAAAGGATGACATGTGGGGAGAGTCAACTTACGCTCTCGAAGCACAGGGGCGGCGCGCGCGCTTCGACTCCGAGCCGGACGCCGACCCCGGGGCATCCGGCAGTGGCCGCTTGTCCCCACCTCGTTGCCCTCCGCCAGCAGGCACGACGGCGGGGGCAGCCCCCACAGATCCCCGAGGAGCCCCCCGAGCGGACTCCTGGGGGGCGCCCCGCGCCGGACCCGAGACTGCGGCAGGGGCGGACTCTGAAGGCCCCCGAGGGGCGCTCCGGCTCGACGCCGGGGCGACATCCCTCGCCGGCGCCGGGGGAACACCCCGCGCCTGCTCCTGGGGGGTGCCCTGGGACGACCCCGAAGGGGCACCCCGCGTCCCTCCCTGGGGGAGGTCCTGTGCCGACCCCTGGGGGACGCCCTGTGTCGCCCCCTGGGGAGCGATCCGCGCAGGCTCCTGGAGCGCGCGCTGCGCTGACCCCTGAGGCACGGCCCCCGGACCGGGGGGAGCCGGATCCCGCACGGGCGCTCCCGCCGCCGCACCCCCTGCCGCCGTCTGCGGGGGTGCGTCACGAATCACTAAAGCCCCCGAACGGGGGGCAAACAATTCCATTTCCTCCTCCTCCTCATCTTCTTCTTCTTCTTCTTCTTCCTCGTCGTCGTCGTCGTCGTCGGACCCGACCACCCCTCTCCGCCGCCGCTGGAGCTCCTTGGCGGCCTTCTTCCGCCGCTTCTCCGTCTCCTTGTCCTTACGACGTTTGTCCTTCTCGGCCTGGAGGCGATTGCGAGCCCTCCGCGCGGCATCCTCCGGCACCGGCGGGAGGGAGTCTGCAACCCGGGTCAGCATGCCCTGCGAGGCAAAAGGAGGACCCACGTCAGAATGACAAGACGATGCGACGGCAGGAAGGAGGAGTGGTGGCCCAAACGCCTTACCAGGTCCACGAAGCCCTGCTCCGGGCGCATAGGTGGATGCCCGGGGATCGGGTAGTTGACGTCCTTGTCCTCCAGCGCCTCCCGGAGCCGTTGCTGGATCTCGGAGGCGGCGAGCGCACCTGTCGCCATGACAGTGCCCTCGGGCGGCATGTCGGGGGTCATGACGCCAAGGGGCCGGACCCGGAGCATCAGCGGCGCCACCCGCCGGGCGTGGTATGCACCGATGACCCCGGCGCCGGTGAGCCCCTCCCGCTTCAGCTGCCCGATGGCCTGCAGCAGGTCGGAGATCTTCCTCTTCTCCTTCTCCACCGGCCCGTACGCCCACACATCGGGCGCCGCGTCGATGGTGCGACAGGTGAATGCCGGCAGGGGGGAGATCGGGTAGTTCTTCACGTAGAACCACTGATTGTGCCACCCCTTGTGGGACACCGAGGTCTTCACCGTCATATACTCCTTGGAGCGAGTATGATGGAGGTGGATGCCGGCGCACCCAATCGGCACCGGAGGCGACCGCTGCTGGCTTCCGGCCTTCCCCGTCTTCTGGTAGAGGCTCACCGTGAAGAAGTACTTCCACAGCTCGAAGTGGGGCTCGATCCCCAGGAATCCCTCACACAACGCGACGAACGCCACAATATGCTGAATCCAATTGGGGTTGAGATGCTGGAGCTCGAGCCCGTAGTAGTGGAGGAGCCCGCGGAAGAAACGGCTTGGAGGGGAGGCGAATCCCCGCTCGTGGAAGTGGGCGAAGGAGACGACGTAGCCGGCGGGCGGCGACGGAACCTGCTCCGACCCCGGCAGCCTCCACTCATCCGCCGCCGTCCTCTCGCAGAGGAGCCCCTTTCGCACCAGGCCTTCGGCGCGACTGGCGGTGAAGTGGGAGACTCCCCAGGAAGCCATCACCGAAGAAGGAAGGAGACCAACGAAGGCGAAGACGAAACGCGCGGCGAGTGGCAACGGGAACAAGGCGAACAAAGCGAAGCGCAGGTGAGCTAGGAAGGCAAGAAGGCTTGAGCGCGAAAGGAGAGGAACCGGCGCGGCGTGTTCCTGCTTTTATAGGAAGAGTACCGGGGAAGCCAAACCGACGCCCCGGCCGCCATAAATGCGGCGCCAGGTACGCCCCTGCCACGCCCGTTTCCTTTCGAAAATCGCGCGCACGATCGGCCACGAAAAAACATCCTATCTTCCTCGATCCGCGGGACGGCGCCTCCATAACTCGACTCCCCGGGCTTCGCGCCCACGACGCTCCCTACGATCGGCCCTGGCACATCAACCGCTCCGCTCCGGCCCAACGCCCACAGGGAGGTAAGAAAGGGATACGGGGCTGAAAACGCCCCTACGGCCCAATACGGTCCAGGGGTTCGAAAGCTGGCCCAACACGGGTTCGACAGTTGCCCCAGGACATCCCCGAGCAAGGGGTGAGAAGGGACGGGCCCGCTAGCGGCCAACACCCAAGCGAGCAAACGCCAAGGGCGCCCCAACCTCACGTTCGAGTCCCGCTCAGTATAAAGTTCATGGTTTTTCCACGGGGAAAGGCAACGAGCCCTCAGATCCGGTCGAACGGATCCGAGAACTATATGAACTGACCGACGGGAAATTGGAGTACGCCACCAGCTTGGCCCGAGCCGGACCCCCCCGAACAGGGACCGGGACTCCACTCGAACTTACCCGTTTGCAGCTCAAATGAGCACCACGGTTCGTCCTACGCGGATAACGTGGCCCGGCTCAACCCCTTCGTCCTAGCGAACGGACGCTTGAGGGGCAACGATCAAAAATTCGACCTGGCCTACCGATCGGTTTCCTGCAACGAGCAGGAGCTCGGGGGCTAGCCTCGCAAAAACTACCACACGTGTGGTCACAAACTGACAGGTTCTCTCGAGCATGGCGAAGAATGAAACAGGCACGCCATGATACAGGAACCGACGGCAAACAGCGAAAGGAGCCTCCGGAGGAGCACTCCTGCTCCACCACAGGCTCGGGGGTTACTGTTGGGGGGAAATATTAACGACCCTCTAACACGCAGCTTAAAGAAACAAACATGAAGGCCCAGGCCCACCGAAGCGTGATCGAGTCTCCGCCTCGCCCGACCCCAGCGTCAGGATCGGGAGCGCCCGACCTCCCTTCGCAAGATCTCCGCCTCGCCCGACCGCGCCCCCAGGGTCGGGAGCGCCCGACCCTGTACCACGAAAGTTCCGCCTCGCCCGACCCCGAGCAAAGGAGTCGGGCACGCTGAGGCCCACGGGTCAGAATCCCCCTCGGATACGTTCCGCATAGACAAGACAAATCCTGTGGGGCCCCCCGTCGGCCTCACCATAAATGCGCCGCAGAGATAGCAGAGCGTAGGGAGACCGCGCCCCTCACGCAACCCGGCGCAAGTACCCGCGCACGACCGTCCTGTACGAGCTACAGTACTGGCGGCCAGCTCCTATTCGTCGCAAGGTACTCATGACCTGCGGCGACTAGAGAGAGGGAGGGAGCGGCCCCGCCCTCGGGTCCCGCGCGCCCTCGGGTCCCGCGCAAACGACAGCACAGGCACGGAGCTCCCACCCTCTACAAGCCATCGCCGGAGCAGCGGCATCCACCGTCCTCCCTAACGGACGGCGGGATAACGACGAAACCCCCTCATCATGATCTATCCTGATACCTACGAACATCGAAGTAGCTACCTGCGAAGAGCTGCAACACTTGGCATCCGGCGGCCACCCCTTCCGGCATGCACGACGGCACGCGTTCAGGGTCGGCAGGACGTCGGGCGCCAGGGACCTCTGCCCTCCTTCCCGCCAGACCTTTTTTACCATCTCACTCTTTGCCTTTTATCTGGCCCCAATTGTAACTCCGGCCGGCCCCTTGCGATATAAAAGGGGGAACCTAGAGCCGGGGGAAAGGGGATCAGCAGACCAAGAGATCAACACTTCTCCCAAGAACACAAAAATAAAAGAGACCTGGGACCAGTCCCTCTCTCGCCCGTCTGTAACCCCCTACTACAGAATCCCCGCGCGGGCAACACGAACATCCTCGATACTGGACGTAGGGCTTCCTTTGCCCGAACCAGTCTAATCCGTGTCTCCTGTGAAACCATCTGAGACTCACGCGCATAAAAGAAATTTACTAGTCTAAGTCCTGATCCGCTGATCTTGACAATGACAGCCGGCATTTGCTGCTGAGATGTGAGGGGAGGGAGCTCTCACATCGCCTAGAGTGTTTGGGTGTTGGATTCTTGGGTAAAGGATTAGGTGATTTGTGATGACTTCCTTGTTGTGAGGTGTTGACCTCGGAGATGGTATTGCTTTGATGCAACCTTGATTGCTGCTGCTGCATAAACCTCTACAGCCATGTATAGGTTTATCCATGCATATAGTAATATTTCCCTGTTTCCTTGGCTTGCTGCTATTGGGAGTTAACGTGGCCTACCCACTTCTCGGGTAGATAGTGGCTTTTCAGGGTCGGAGCCCGATTACGACTTCGACAACGACGAATGGGAAGACTATGGATGGTCCCTCGCTCAAGTCGCCTCTAGAGATGGGGTTCGCCATAGCTCATGTTTCCGCTGCGTACATGTTTTACCTTTCATGATTCAGTCCTGATGGACTTATACCGGCATGTGCCGAAATGATGTACTCGATATTTATATTTTTATTACTCTATTGCTACTTTATATTCTGTGCTGGTATAGATTTATACTATCTAAGACAGGTATTCGCACGTGATACTTGAGACTATCACGGAGATGCGTAGGCTTCAATTCTCAGAAATGAAAATTCAGGTTGTTTCACCCGCCACAATCACGCCATCATGGGCCGTCTCTTCGAGCTCGTGGTCTTCAAACCAAGAGGTGTCCTGGCATAGCCCAATACTAGAGGGCAAAGCTCACCGTAAGCGAACGCAAACCTGGAAGCCTCTTTCCCAATATCTCTCATTCCTAGCTATCATATCGCTAAAAGAATATGAATTTAAGTTATTTATTTTAACCTAAGTTATATTTGTTGGAGTATTGTTTTACTGATGATTGCTTAGTTTGTGCAGTGAGTTCCAAAAAGTTAGCGTACACTTACAGTGTTTCCAAGACTTAGCTTGCACAAAATGTTGGGAGACAGGAGGTGTTTCATCTAGATGAAAATAGGTGTACATTGTTTGCAAGACTAGAAATCTGTTCATACATATTGAAGAGAAACACCTAATTAATTTCATAATCCTCAAATCGCATGCATCTTGCATTAAATGCCATGGTTAGACCATGAAAAATAAAAGACACTATACGTTGGAGGGAGCTGTTTCATTCATCTACTTAAAGTACTCTATATGATGTGCCACTCTCAGAAACAATAACACAAAACTTTTGATTAGGATTGTCCTTTGAAACTTTTTGAATAGATGCTGACTTGACTCTTGATCGAGTAAACATATATCATTTAAAATATACCATTTTTAATTAAGTTGGGTTTGGCAATGAAATATTATGGAGAGATATATCATGTCCATCTGCATCTCTAGTTAAATGTATAACTTTTTGGCAAACTTTTTAGAACTAGTGAAAATGAAACTTATACTATTGAGACATCCTCATAGGTGAAGTATAAGTGAAGATGCCATAACGTTGTAGTTTCCATTTTCAGTATATACACCAGAAATTTTGCAAACATTATATAAATTTTACTAGAGATGGAATGGACATGACGATGTATCCATTAATCTTTCCATACACAATATTTTATCGCCAAACTCAACTTAATTAAGAAGATTAAAAAATACAAAATTTGCAAAGGATCAGATTTGGTGCCCATATGTGCAATTGTAGAGAATGAATGCACGTGTATACGAGCGTGTTGTCCTTGATTTTGTTTCCTAAAAATATATTTGCTTGGTCAATTTGTTAATGGCACTTGATCTTAGGGGTGTCTTTTTGGTTGGCATGCTGTCTGAGAGTGCTCAAACGGTCAAAGCACCTTTCCAGAAAAGAGATACCTTCTAGTGGCGTCAGATTTGGACGTCGTGGTGTGCAGTGACTCAGGGACTAAAGCCTCTGTAACAGCCACTAGTAAACAAGAGGAAGTCTAACTGCAGCTCATCTTGTTATTTTGGATCATATATATGTTACTGAATGTCTACACTAGTGTTTACGTGAGCATGCACTTGTGCCTTTCCAACCTTAGACTAGTAGTAGCGAAAGTGACATTGTTGTGTTTTTGTCCTAATCAAGCATGGATTGGTTAGATTGGCTAGATATGATACACTTGCCTACCAAGCTACCTCCTTTTTACCTCCTATGAATTTCCTCGGCATACTTGACTTGAGTAATCAGTTTGCAGACCTGGACTGATATTAGCATCCCTTAATTTCAATCCTCATGTTTTCATAACAGTTTTCAGCCTTTGCTGACTGAGAATTTTTTCTGTTCTGTTTAGTTTGTGCATATTAAACTTGACCAAATTCTATGCCATGATGTTTAACCGCTGCCTTTTTAAGATTACCAAAATGGATTGACATAATGTTCCATGTTTTGTGGAATGTGATCCAGTCCTTCAGTTCTATCATATTAGGAGTTCCTCTGTATCTGTAGAAGAGGTCCTGGATTCGAAGAAAACAAAGATAATGGCGCAGGCTCCTGGGGATGCCCTTTCTGTATTGCATACGAAGCGGGTCATAGAACATTACGGGTCAAACTTGGAAAGATATAACAAAAACGTATATGAGGTTTGGACATGTGCCAAGCTAACCATGTATTCTTTAGAGGCAACATTAATCTTTGCTGTCCCAATCAGTCTGACAGATGAGATCAAGCATTTGTTCTGTTCTGCTTGTTTGCAACTGTCAAACTTGGCTGCCAAGAAACTGCCTTTGGTTCCTTCTGATTTCCTCAGGGTTTTTATAAGGTTGATCAGATTGACTGAAACATTATTGTTCCATCTACCATTTCCAGACTCAGGGTAAAAAGTTTCGTGTATATGATGCCAAGCATGGATGAGCCCCTTCTTGGCAACGGTGTTGAGAAGACCGGAGGCGCGGTACTGACTGAGCTGAGAAAGCAGCTGTACCTTGCTGGGCCTCTGATCGCGGCATGGCTCCTGCAGAACCTCGTCTCCATGATCTCTGTCATGTTCGTCGGTCACCTCGGAGAGCTTGCCCTTTCCAGTGCCTCCATCGCCACCTCCTTCGCAAGCGTTACTGGGTTCAGCTTCTTGGTATATCACACCAACACAGTTTCTTTTGCATACTTTACCTCCTGACATGATAGCAAACTGATTTTTTTTTCTATTTCAGGCTGGCATGGCTAGCAGCTTGGACACACTGTGTGGGCAAGCATTCGGAGCAAAGCAATACTCTCTTCTTGGCATCTACAAGCAGAGAGCCATCCTTGTGCTCACTCTGGTGAGTGTTGTCGTCGCGGTAATCTGGTCGTACACCGGCCAGATCCTTCTACTCTTTGGTCAGGACCCAGAGATTGCATCCGGGGCAGGGAGCTACATCCGGTGGATGATTCCGGCTCTGTTCGCGTATGGGCCGCTGCAGTGCCATGTCCGGTTCCTCCAGACACAGAACATAGTGCTCCCGGTGATGGTGAGCTCTGGCGTCACGGCACTGAACCATCTGCTGGTGTGCTGGCTGCTAGTGTACAAGATTGGCCTGGGCTACAAGGGTGCTGCCTTGGCCAATGCCATCTCCTACCTGACCAACGTCTCCATCCTGGCGATCTATGTGAGGCTCTCACCTGCTTGTAAGAATACCTGGAGAGGGTTCGCAAAGGAGGCGTTTCGCGGTATCCCCAACTTCTTGAAGCTTGGTGTTCCTTCTGCACTGATGGTTTGGTAAGTTTGAATCTGAATCATTCTAATGAATTGCAGATGTAATTTGTCATGCACCATCTGGAATTGAACTCGATCCCACGTGCTCACAGCTTGGAGTGGTGGTCTTTTGAGCTCCTGGTTCTTCTTTCTGGACTTCTCCCAAATCCTAAGCTCGAAACATCAGTACTGTCCATTTGGTGAGTTAAGTTTCCATGGCGTACCCCAAATTCTTTCTGCCCTCTCTGAATGTAAATCTCCGGTTTGTTGCAGTTTAAACTTAGGGTCTTTAGCATTCATGATCCCGTTTGGGCTTAGTGCTGCCATAAGGTAAGATTCGATGAATCAAGCTCGTAAATTTCACCATACCATATTGATAAATTTCGGAATTATCCCATGCTAGCACCCGTGTTTCAAATGAGCTCGGTGCTGGACGACCACAAGATGCCCGGCTGGCTACCCGTGTGGTCATGGTTGTGGCTCTGTTTGTGGGCGTATTCATTGGACTTGCTATGGTGCTAGCGCGCAATTTATGGGGTTATGCGTACAGCAATGAGGAGCAAGTGGTGGCATACATCGCCAGAATGATGCCAGTTCTTGCTGTGGCATTCGTGTTCGATGACCTGCAGTGTGTCCTTTCAGGTAAATGTAGATGGTTCGGCAAATACAGTACGAGCTGTATGCGTTGCTTTTGGAACATTATCACCTACATAATATGTTCCTAGGTGTTGTTAGGGGCTGCGGGTGGCAAAAGATTGGTGCTTGTGTTAATCTTGGTGCGTACTACCTCATCGGGATTCCAGCTGCCTTCTGTTTCGCCTTCATTTATCATTTAGGTGGAAAGGTAATCTACTACCCAAACCCTTAACATAAGTTTTTTATTACTGAAACGAGTTGAAGAAACCTTTTGAATTACGGATCTGAAAATGTAGGGACTTTGGTTCGGAATCATCTGCGCACTTATCGTGCAGATGCTATTGCTTCTCTCCATTACATTGTGCAGCAACTGGGAGAAAGAAGTGAGCAAATCAATCAAAACATTCTGTGTGCTCCCATACTGTACCATTAGCTCCTCAATGCCTCTCCATTTGTTGATTATGTAGGCTTTGAAGGCCAAGAACAGAATTTTCAGTTCATCCCTACCAGTAGACATGACGACATGATACACACAGACAAGATACATGACTTTGTTGGAAGCAATGGTCAATTAACCTTATAGACATCCATGAAGAATTGGTGGCTCAAAACAGTATTTTGTCGCCACATATGCAGCTTGTACTTTCTTCTGGCAAACGTTAGTAGGCAATCGATTTTGTGATGTCCTGTTGGGACAGGTTAATGAAATATCCTTTTTTTTTTTTAGTGAACGATGGCACAAATTTGCTACACCTACGCGTGAAACTCTCAAATTAAAATGCAGATTGCAGGGATATATCAAACTTCACCACACTATGCACAGCGTCTGGTGGTGCATGTGGCTCTGTCACATCCGGTTTTAAAACAAAACTAAATGCTACCTATATGTATGTCAGAAGCTAGTTTCATACATATAGTGACATCATTAATGAATAGCAGCAATAATATCACGTAAAGAAATATAAATAATAACTTACGAGTCTATCAGAGATATACAACTTAATTCTGGAAATGGAGGCTCCAAACTTCACAGGCAATCGACTTGGGGCTATGTATGCCTAGAACTCAGCATCATCTTTAGAAAACTTCACACACCTTTCTCTTCTGAGCAGCAGTAAGCAAGGGTGAGTACTTGGTACTCAGCAAGGCAGAAGAAATAATCAGAATAACGATTTAAGTCCATCTTTAAGTTTATTAATCATGTGAGGGTCCAAGCCGCTCTTGACCGTGAGCATAGCTGATATATCACACTACTGAGGTGTGACTGCATAGGGACGCTATGAGGCCTTTACAAAGATCCCTAGTAAGTGGTAACCCGTTAAGGTTTTCGTATCAGTAGCAGAGCATAAACCTCCCGAGTGGGTATAGTGTCTTAGTAAAGCTCACTTCCCAAGAGGACCGGGTTATACCCATCTACCGCCGCCCTTCTTGCCCTTTCGGTAAGATTACCCTATAATAAAGTCTCTAATTAATTAGCCAAATCAGAGCCATTTAGTTCCTTTGGTTGTACTGTTTTCCTAGGTGGTCGCTCCATGTTCCAATCAACATTATCATGATATTGTAAACAAAGCACAGGTAGAAGGATAGTTAGGGATACATGCCTTTCTCCAACGAAAAGTTACTCTTACTGCTCTTCAGCTCTAGTTCTCTTGAAACTCTTAATTTTCGAATCTTTCGAACAACGATCCTTCTACTCGAAGCAATTATCGGCACAAACATACAAGCAAACAAACAAGTACAACTAAGAACAATACACAAAAACAAAAGAAAATCTTTAAAAGAGCGTACTAAAGGATAGGGCTCGATTCTAGGATCACCCAAACGTAGGAAACGCTAAGAACGGGACTATGGTCGACATGGCAAAACTATCCATACGTCTATTTTATAAAAGAATAAAAAGATTATATGCTTGATCCATTTTAATTAAATAAAACATGCACATAGGGTATTTCAGAGAAATATCCTATTTGGAATTAAGTAATTTATATATTTAATAATTAAAAACATGATAAACTTAATTATATTTTATTTGTAAATATTCAAGTACAAGTTATGCCAATTTAACAATTAACTTTAGAAACTCAGAGCATGTATAAGACATCTAATCGAATAACTTTGTATTTCGGGTTCAACTAAACATGTTAATATGGAAAAGGTATTTATAATATTATTAAGCATATTAAATTTATTTATGAAAACCGATGTATAACACTAGATATCTTTGATTTAGAAAAGCTGGTTATAAATAAGAATTAACCAATTAAATCTTAGTTTATGAAAACTGGGATAGAACCTAATCAACTTTTATTTAGAAAACTAATTGAATAAGAATTAGTCAAGTTCACATTTAACTTTGATGTTAAAATCAAGCAACATGCTAGCGTATAAGTTAAGGTGAAACGGACAAGAACAACACAAATAGACTACTCTAGAGCGTAGAAGAAAAGTGTAAACTATGGTTTAGGAAAGACTAGTCTATGGAGAGAACAACTAGACTGCTGGGACAACAAATTAGTCAAAGCTAAACTAAACTAGTTGGCGGAGAAACTAACTAACAAGATCAGCTCTAAAGAGATGGTTGCGAAAGGTTTAGCCATAAAGAACATAGCTGACTCAAAAAGAGATAACTAGGATATAAGATAGCTATGAACTGGATATAGGATTATAAGAAAAATAAGGACAAGCATGATCAGACTAATAGGCAGAACAGAAACTCTAAGATAAACTATTCGGATCACTAAAGCACTCAAACTATGCTTGAAAAGGAAAAGCTTGGTTAGATATATAAAAGAAATAGGGTCTGAGCTGGAACTGGAAAGATCTAAAGCTTTACAGAAGACTAGATCTTCAGAAGAGATATTGAGCTAAAGCTGACAATGACGACTATCGAACGATTTATGTTTATGAGAGCACAAAAGAGTAGATGCTAGGTTTATTTTAATTTGCAAAACATATATAAAGGATATTTTAGAAAGAAAATACCCTAAGTTGGAATTAATGCAATTTATACTTCATTTGCAAAGATCGAGGTAAAGCGTAGTCAAGTTTTATTCATAAATGCCTATGTATAAATTGTACCCATTACACACTTAACTTTAGAAAGGCGAGAACAACTAATCGAATAAACACATATGTCGTGTTGGCTAAACAAACTTTATTTAGAAAACACATTTCATATTGACTTTAGTCAATTTATGAATACTTAAGAAAAACCGTTTTATAACTTAACCATATTTAATTACAAATATTAAAGTATAGATTATACCATTTAACATTTGACTTTAGAAAAGATAAACTATATGAAACATCTAAACGTATGCTTTATGATTCCAGTGGATCAAATTGTTATTGAAAACATATTCACATTGGTATTAATCATGTTAAGATTTATTTTATTATTTATAAAAGCTAGTGTAAAAACCTAATCAACTTTTATTTAGGAAAGTTGATTCGAACATTAATCAAATTAAGTTTGATTATGAAAAGCTGAGGTACGACTCTATATTAATTTGATATAGAAAACTCAATTAAATAGTATTAGCCAAGTCTTAATAGGGTACCTATCACCAACATCCTATCTCAATTAAATATGAACTCCCATATCCATCACCCCAAATCTCTCATCACATCGGGCACACATGCCTCAACAGGGTCTCTATCACCAACATCCTATCTCCATTCTAGGGTCGAGGCGAAGACTCCCTCTCTTCGCCTCTCAAGAACTACAGCCGGATCCTAAAGGCAGGAGGGAGCAACTCCTCCTCTCCCCGACTGCATTTGCGGCTCACAACACTCAAGTAGCTATAAGGGGGAGGTAGAGATATCCCAAAACAATGGAGAGTCATTGCGACATAGGGTTGTCCATGATCGAGGACGCGGCTATACGTATAGTTTGAACTCTACAAAGTGTATACACCTGGACCCATCTCAGAGTAAACACAACTGGTGATCAGCCGACTGAACATCACTCTACCAAGCGAAGAACCTAGGAGTTACGTTACCATCCTGCAACCGGGCTCGGACGCGATCCCCTGTAGTGGACCACCCTGGAACTGTGAAGCACTCCCACCAGGGCCAATCGGGGGTAAAAGCAAATCAAGGGGCTAAAGGTCAACACCACTCCCCCTACACTTATACTCTATCCTACGGTAGGTATGATACCGCACTTGCCAATCTCAACCGGGCCTAAACCCATAATTCGGCAAGTGACATGCACGTTTAACATATTCCCGTGAAGCATGGCGACCCACTCAATTTCAGACTGGGGCAAGCTCCTGATCTCCCACAAAGCGACTCCACCACTAGGATTGCAACAGTACCCATAACAGGTATCACCACCAACTCCTATGCTCCTCAACCATGTACTCGCAACAAGTACCAAATAGGGAACGTCCGAGAATGAACCCCAAGCCCCCAATCCAAAGACTGGGTTGTGTAAAGCTCACCCCCGTCAAATATCCCAAAAACACCTACTCCTGCAGGATTTAACCCCACTCACGCCAAGAATCCTAATCACAATATCCAATACACATGCAAGCATGGCACATAGCATATATAAGTAGTATGGTAGTAGGTCACTCAAGGAATTAAGGCATAAAAATAGGCTATGCATGGTTCATCATCATAATGCGAGGAAATAAAGCACTAGCATTCTAATAGCAATGCCTAATGGGTATTCAAATCAAATGGGTGTGAACTTGGAGTTGCTTCCTTGCTTGTAGTGGTCCTCGAATGGCTCCGGCTCCGTCTTTAGCTCCGAATCTTTGACAAATCCTAATTACACGATTTTCAATATTACCAGGGGTCTAATTGCAAAGTAAATCTAAAAGAGATCCATAGAAGACCCAAACAAGATCAAGGACTAGTCTATTGTATTTTTCATGATTTTAGAAAAATTATGAAACTGATTTCATAATTTTTGGAGTTAGGATGAATTAGTTATGAATTTTTGAGGTTTAAATTGATTTTTGGATTTTTAAATAATTTGCGAAACTGATAAAATTCACCGAGGTGACACGTGGTGGTACCAGAGCATGCCACGCGTCTTGCTGACGTCATTAGGGTGATGACGTCAGTGTTGACTTGATCAACGGTCAAAGTCAACGGGTGTTGAGGATAGATCCCTAGTACCCGCAAGGAAGGAAGAAGTTGGACTCCTACTAGGATTCCCCTGTAATCCGACTAGGACTCATACCGTGTACTCCTACTAGGACTCCTCCTTGTAATCCGACTAGTACTCTGCCCCCTGGAGTATATAAAGGAGGGTAGGGGTACCTAGCTCAGCAGGTCACACCTCAACACACAAGCGCAGGGCGCAATATACAAACACCTTCACACAGGACGTAGGGTATTACGCTACTCCGACGGCTCGAACTTGTCTAAATCCATGTCTTGTGCCCTCGCTTTTACCTTCAGGTTCCAGGTCCGGCGATCCCCCATCGATAAATAGACTACCTCGGGTACCCCTTGGTAGGCTGCCGGTATAAAACATCGACAACGGGTCCAGGGTCAGGGGGCCCCACATGCTGATGTGGCACCCTGTTAGCTATAGGGTAGCTATAGGTTGTCTCTAGGCTAGCTATTGTCTATCTATAGCGCTTAGGTGGTGCACACGCGTTAGCCATGTGGCTGCGGAGTCAACAGCCACGTGGGGGTCTATAGGAAGCTTTAGGGGGCTCTAGGTTGCCACTAGCGCTGAGGTGGCGCTTACGTGTCATCCATGCGGCTGCCACCTGTGCTGCCACGCAAGGGCGATAGGATGGCTGTAGGCAGGCGCTTAGGTACGCGTGGCGTCAATGTGGCGAAGAGGTGGACGCTACCAGGGCTTGGCCTAGGCGCGGACTGTCTGCGGCTCATGTGGCTAAGCCACCATGTTATCCCGCATGTGTCGCGGTCCACAGTGCGGCTCAGGGCTTGGTCCACCGTGAACATAGACTGTGGTTCACGTGGGCCACATCCACGACGGGGTAATTCGACGGCGAGCGTGTCTGCTCCCTCTCCTCTGCCATGGTCATGGCCGGGGCTCGCTGGAGTTCCCCCTCCGGTGGCCCCACAGGAAGTTAGGGCCTAAGAGTCACCGCCTAGCCCTAACTTCCGTCGGCGAAGCGGCCTAGGGTGTCAACGGGCGGCGGTAGGTGGCGGAGCTCCTGTTTCTCTGGTGACGGTGCTCTTGTAACTCTGGCGAGGTCACAACACATGCTATGTTGCTGCCACACCGGCTTTCTAGCCTTCTCGGGCTTCCACGATGGCGAGTGTCCTCGGCGCCACCGGCGGGCGGTGGCTGCACGCTGCGGAACGACTAGAGTCGGCAGTGAGGACGGCTAGAGCGCGGTTAGGCTGGTCTTGGCGAGGCGAATCTCACCGGTGCTCAAAGGTGGTGTCTTTGGGGTTCCTAGGGGCTGCGATGGCTACCAAGGCGACGCGCTAGAGCGGCGTCCGCATCGAGAGCGTGGCGAGGTGCGTGGCGGTGGCGAGCTGAGGCCGAGCGTAAGCCCCTGCATGAGACGCAGCTCGATGGCTGGACAGAGACAAAGCACGACAGCGATGCTAGTGAAGCGCGCGGGCCTATGGTTGACCATGGCTGCGGCCTTATTCACGACGGTGAGCGAAAAACAGAGAAGGCAAGGGCTCACCGTGGCAGCTCGGTGGCGTGGGCGCGGTGCAGCGGTGAGGTGAGGCTGGGAGAAGTCTATTAGAAAAGAATTCTCCAGCATTTGATTCCTTACTAACAAAGTTTTTCTCTTGTTGATTCCTATTTCGTTTCGGCACGAATCTCCGCAATTACTTTGAGGCCGAGGAGGTGTGCACAGGGACAATGGCATGGTTGCACGAAGGCCGGCTTGTCAGCTATTGCGCCTCAGACGGCTCCGGCGGTGGTGTTCTTCCTCCTCCGCTTCAGCTCTCCCCTTTCCCCTTCTCCATTTCTTCTTCTCCTTGGTGGCAATGGTAGGTGGGAGTGGCCCTAGAGCTTGCGGTGCGTCAGAACAGTGTGGGCGGGGGTTAAATAGCGGCGCACCTAGGGCTTGGGCGCCAGGGTTGAGCGGACGGCCGGTGATCCTTGGGATATGCATGCGGGGCTGGCGTGATGAGAATCTAACGGCTCCGGGGTGCGGGTGGGGTGAGTGTGGGGTCATGGGGGTGCGCAACGCAGGCTCTGGAAGGCTCCACGGCTTCCTTTGTCGCGGGGTGAGGCGTGCAGTAGTACAGGGCGACGGCAGAGCAGAGTGGTCAGCGGAGGAGGCGGAGGTAGGAGAGAAAGCTGACAGGTGGGTCTCACCTGTCGGCGAGAGGAAAAGGGAAAGGGTGCGGTGCTGGTGTAGGCAGACGGGGCCGGTTGGGCCATTAGTTGGGCCGCGGTCGTGTGAGGGGTTTCGACCCAGGTGGTGGCGTTGGTAGGCCGGCGAAGGGATGAGGCCGGGGAGGTTTTGTGGGCCAGGCGTGGTTTCGGCCCAGGTAAGTTTGTTTTTTTGTTTTTCCAATTCAAATTTGAGTTTAGATTTTAAATTTGAATTCAGCCAAATAAAATCCAAATAAATTCAAATAAAAATTCAACTCATCCATGAAAGGTCATTCCTAGTTATTTAGTGCACCATTTTCATTTTCTAGGGATTTTTGGGAGAGAGGAGGAATTTAAATCTTAATTTTGCAATTTATACTCATGGTTCACACAGTTCAAACAAAATTTTTGAATTTTTCACTTTTTGCTAAAAATTAACATTTCGCAAATTTGCGGATGTTACAGCCACCTACTCGTGCAGCCATCACCCACCGAGCTTGGTTGCCACCACGGCCACCTCGCCATGCCAAGGATACCGCTGGCGCAGGGGCCCAAAACGGCCGGATCCGAATGTGGAATCACCGGATCCGTCCCTCCCCGGCATGGATCTGGGCCTCCATGGTATAGCCGCGACCCCTGCTGCAGGAGCTAGCTTGGACTCCAGGGGGAGGACGAGTGCTCCCCACCAGGAGCTAGCTGCAAAGATCCTGCCGCCGCCATCCTGGCGTCCGCACAGGCTTCCAGCGCCTGTGTCGTCCAGGAGCGACGCGGGGGCGATTCCTTTTGTCAAAGTTATAGAAAACTTCAGGATTTTATCACAGATGGTACCACCCAATCAGAAGATGTGTTCTTTATTTCGCAAGTTACCAAGAGTACACGCATCAATTTTGTGAAAGACTTGTTGCTAGCATTCTTTCATTATATCTTTATTCACTATTATCAAACTTCTGGGTGCTTAACTGTTTATAAATCAGATTCTTGAAGGAGGCAGTTACTAGATGATTAATTTACTATTGAAAATGAACATTTGACTAAAAAAGCATTGAAGTCGGATGCGTGTACGTGATGTTGAGCACAATCATAGGCTAGATTTCTATTTGTGTTCGAGAAAATTAGCTCAACTTTCTAAAAGTTTATACTCAAACACCAAAAATAGCAAAGATTGGTAGTAGTAAGAATAAGTGAATAGTAGCCAAGGTGGTGGTTTTCGTGCTGCTAGCATGGATTCCATAACAAATGCTTCAACTTCTCAAGGATGTGCGAGCTGACATGTCACGACTCTGTGTGCTTGAAAAATATGGATAGAAACTTGACGTACTACTATATAACAAATGGTTCAACTTCTCAGCTAGCTGAGCGCGCGATGGAAAAGTCCTGTAGGCACAAACGGATATATAGGCAACCTAACGTACTACTATAATTATGAGCCATGAGTAGTTGGCCTAAAAAATACGTACTCCCTCTGTTTCAAATTGTAGGTCGTTTTGACTTTTCTATATATATGATTTTTGTTATGCACCTAGATATAGATTATGTTTAGATACATAATGAAATCTATGTATTAGAAAACCAAAACGACCAACAATTTGAAACTGAAGGAGTACATACTACTGTATGCTTATTGGTCTGTTGCCGTTCTTCTAATCTGCAGCACTTCGTATATATCATATATGCACATGCATCCTCCTGTATATCCGTTTGTGCCTACAACTTTTCCATCACGCGCTCTGTTGCAATCTAGCTGGCAAAGCATACTGCTAACTCGACTAATATAATTTCTATCCTCTATCCGCGCCCAAAGTACAAATGGAAATGAGAGGCCTCAGGAATCGAGTTATTGTGTTGAATTGTAGAAAACCTTATCTTTTTAGTAGTGATGGTAGTTGAAGAAACCAAAGATGTATGCTATTTACACTGTTATTTTACACAAATGATGGCTGTTGTGTGTGAAGAGCTTGTGTCTGCTCTGCCCTGGTCGTCATCTAGCGACGTGGAGCCTGGAGGACAATGGGGCAGCTCGTAGCTGGTGAGGACACTGCCGAGGATACTGCCGACGGGTGTTGCTGGCTGAAAGGGAAACAACTTCTAATGAATAACGAAGGTTAAGACTTGACAGGAAGCTTTGTTGGCGAGCTCCCAGCTGCATGTTCTATCACTGGGAAGACAGTAAGCTGTCTGCTCTCTTGGCGGCGGATTAACAGGATGTTCTATCATCCCGTTATGCTTAGTTTCCTTTCCCTTATGTTGGTAGGTTGAACCAGTTGGTAAGTGAAATTGGAGCATGATTTATGTCGTTCCTGTGGTCTGCGTGTTTCTGTTAAGCTGGTGAACTGAGTTGTAAGACGAACCTAAACTTTGGTCCTGTTTTTGCAATGCAAAATATGAACTGAGGTCTGTCCCTAGAATTCTAGAAGAACATTGTGGGTAATTAGGGAAATTTTTAGGAGGACTAATAATCCTCGAATCCTGTTTGTCCACGAGGACTTTGTTATGGTTGTATGAACGAGGAAACATCTAATATATGAATAATTGCTTATGTATGAGTTCATATGCAAAAATGTCATAAAATACGCTAATGACATCATTTATGTAAATAACAATAAAGATCATACACTACCAGATTCAAAGCTAATCCCTAGAGTTTTCTTCAAAGTGGCTTATGGGATTCCATTCTTTATTATTTTCTCCACCAATGGCTGAGGCTGTTTGGGTATCACAGGATCATTTTCCAACGGTGAAGATGAATTGCCAATCAACAATTGCTGACCAAAAATTCCTGTTAAGTATCTGAAAATACTAGGCCCCTTCAGCACTTGCTTAAAACCCTCAGTAATTATTGCATATCTTGTAGTGATAATAATTTATTGGTTACAACCCTCAGTAATTCTAGTCTAAATTCAGTTTGCCTTGCAGATTATCGCAAGGAAAAGATGGCGTATGCTCATCGCAATATTTCCTAACATTTCTATCTCCGCATTTAAGTCCAATCATGATACATCCTACACCATACTGATTGCTTTCATGAGGTAGTTCAACAACAATATGTACTACAACTGTTATTTTTTTTACTGTATCTGGTATTATTAGTCTTTACAGTAGTTCGATGGGCGAGGACAGTTCCCTGACCACTCACATATGGGGCTTCAGGTACACTTGCTGAAGAAGCCTTGCTGTTTCACAGCACCTAAATGTAGTTCCTTGACACACAGTTGCTAGGCACCGATTCGAACGCCAGACGATTGCAGACTTTACAGACTGAAACTGCGTGATGCTATTTGAGTAATCTCAAGAACGCCAAAACAACTACCTTCATAACTTGTATCAACGGAGTAGGCTCACACTGAAATCCCAGAGCCTTTTGGCCATTTCCCTGTTGGCTGCATGAGACTTTAGTTCAACAGCATTGCAATCAGCGAAGTACTTGCCAGTAATTCCAGCAACCTGAGGATGCAATGCCAAATAGCATACTGTAGCTGCTCCCTGCAAAATGATCAGTGCTAAGCACAAGCTGCATACGTTTGAACAGTAGCAGAATGTATATGAACTAATTGGCACATAAATGATATGGGATGTTTGCCATATGAACAACGTTGAAACTAATATAGTTGGATAATGTTGATGATCAGCAAAAAGTTATACAATACAGCTAGCCAGCTCACGTTCAACCAGCTTTATTCAAAACAAAAGGTAGTTGCAGGTTCACCTTATTACCAGCACCATTTTACTTAGTGCAAAATAACATGTTCAATACTAGAAATACGGTAAAGCTAAAGGTTATTCAATTGTTTTGGAGCCGTCCAGCTGTCACTTGATTTTCGGACAACTAACCAGAGCAACACCATAATCCACGTGGAGGAGCTTCTTCTCCAACTCCAGCATGGTCTCTGACGATATTATCACTCGGGATTCGGACGCAGAGACAAAGGGGAAGCTAGCGGGTTATATTATTTTTCTAAATGGTTATATTGTTTGTGGTGGCATGCAGAAACAACATGCACTTCATGCTGTGCTTATTTTAAACTTCTTAGTGGTGGACAATATTTTACGATTAGTTACATAAGTTCATTTCTGTACTTCTCCATGATAAAACAACACATAGAGATCTTAACCATGCAAGAGAATACAACTTTTTAAGTTTTAATGTGCTTGAACACTAATTGTGAAACACAGCTCAACAAATAAAAAAAATTCACAATTTCCATAACCTGATTCAACACTTTATAAAACAAGGATTTTTACAATGATTGGAAATCATGCGGTGGAAAGATAGGAAGTACCAAAAGAAAAGTATCAAAAAGTACCAAATAGGTGGGACCAAGTACTAATAATTTAATTTAGTTAATTAAATTCCTCATTTCAACGGTCATAAAAAATTAAAGAAAAAAGTAACTGGAAATACCCACCGGTACTTAACAATCATTGTAACAAATAAATATATACTATCAACATTTTGAATTTTGTTAAAATATTTGCATATGCACTCAACAGTTCAAAATTCTTCACAAAATTTATGAATGCTAAAATATTTGCATTTCTCAATACTTTAAGAAGGAAATTAAATGCAACGAAAGAGCAAAAAAGTATGAAGATTATTTCAAACAAGCAAAAATGATTACGAAACTCTAAATTATATGCATAGATAGATTTAAATATTTATGTTTGGTCTGTAGAGGTTGGTTGTTGAACTGTGGAGATGTGACCGTGTGGTTTTCATATATCTATCATATCCTATTATAAGTGATTATTTGGTTATACTTTTCTTGTGTAGAATTAGAAATGAGCGGCGCAAAGTATATTTAGTGAACAATGTTCACTAGCAGCTTTCTTACGCTAAGAACCGCATGATAGTGTCCACCCTGCCCAGCATTGTGTTATTAGGAGATCATCTGCACATATATTGGCAGTAAACTATGCGAAGGTGAAGGTCGTTGTGGTAGCTGGAAGCTGGTGGAACAGGTTGACGCACAACTACAGAGCACAGTTGGTATTAGAGAAGGGCACCTTGTTGGCTGCTGCTGGAGCAGTTGTTGGAGACCTTATCTTGGTGCCCTTTTACTAGTGGCGATGTTGTATCCATAAATGGAGATCTTAGAAGATAATTTAAGATGGTAAGATTTATTAGGCCAAACAAACCAGTCCGATCTAATGAACAAACGTATAGTAACTAGAGTCTAGCGGCAGTAAGTATGGAAAGCTTTGGGGCAGATTATGACATCTATTGCCGGCACAGCCTTTCTGTTGCAGATACGTGCTATACGTGAGTCCTATCTGAAAATAACAGAGTACCTTTTCTTTTCTCATAGAAATGGAATGAGGATCCATACTTACTTGTTGGACATTTTTGAATACAAATTTACCAAGCCCAAAAACAATACCTGAAAAGAGGATACAGACCGAACAATATAAGTTTGAAGGCACCTGGACAAACTAGATAGGTGTAACTAATGAAATGATGTACTCCCTCCCC
>NC_028456.1:13191961-13234922 GCF_000263155.2 Setaria italica | reverse complement strand
TCAACAAGGATATAAATCCTTGCCCCTATTTATTAGCTATATTTGAAGCTAACTGACTGACGTATGTACATGCACACACCAAATAGGATAAATGACTTTTTTCTGGGATAAATTTTGAATTCCAGAATAACTTGTTTTCTAGATCGGATAAAGTGCTACTCAATTTCAACATTTCTAGTTTTCTTAAAAAGTACATAAAAAAGCAATGCATTACTAGAAGAGAGAGTGGGTCCTACTAAAAAATATGGTAAGTTTTCTTTATGAAACACTTAAATTGGTATTGATTAGTTTCCAAAAATCTATCATCAAACAATATGCACCAAATAAAAAATACTTTGCTAATTTTCTCAAAAACTACTTTCTTTCATCATCTAAATTAGAGACTTGTAAAGTTGCAAATTAGATACTGTACAAAAGTTATTGATAATCTTGTTGTGACCTTAAAAAACTTGGCATTCGCAATGTAGCAATGCTTGCATTTCATCAATAAAAGAAAGGTAGGGTATGCAAATAGAACAATGGATTAATTACTTTATGCCCATCATAATTAAAGTTCCCATAAAAAAATTCTATGATCAATAATATGGTGAATGGAGATTTTGAATGTACCATGATCAATCAAAATGTTAAAGAACAAAGTTGATTTATTTTGCATGTCACTGAATGTACTATTCCAATATATCTTTACCCTGTAGAAACCACCGGTGATGCAAAATGTTGCTGACTACAACTCCTGGATCAAGGGAGTTAACTACCACTTGTGCATTTTGTTCCTGCATCGGCAGTGATAAAGTAGTTAAGGAGTCAAACATAGGTGAAACTTTTTGTTCATTAGTGTAGCAATTACAACTTTGCTAGGGGCGTATTGTGGTTTTGGTGATTGAGTGATACCAAAGTCAATGGGACTAATAAGTTTATCAAGAATTTAGTAAATTCTTTAGTAGGTCACATGATTGCAATACAAGAAACGCCACCAAAGCTGGGACAAAGTCTGAATCAAATTAGCTAGATTATTCCCAAGAAAATGTACCTGTCGAATGATCCGATGCGATGCAAATTGTAAAACTCAAAGCATTGAAGATCACTCCACTATGTAAAGATTCAAGAAAAAATATACATGCAGGACAAAGAACAATGTACACACGCTGGGTGGCTGGAGCATTTCTGAATGATTATCCAGAGAAGAATATAATGTTAAAGGTAAACACCAGAATTAACAATGCCACATCTAACAGCTAGTTGTGGATCTAGCCTATACACCGGATGTTCCAGGAATCATAAATTTCTATCTATCGGAGTTTCACTGGGGAGTTACATATAGTGTAGATTTTAGTTTCTGTGAATCATGTGAGAATGATGGATATCCCAGTAACTAGAGACGGCAACATGCCAAATCATCCAATATAATGTTCGCAACTGATGTATACCACTGGGTCATTTGGCATTTACAAGAAATTTGAGCTATTGCAATGACTGTTAGTTTCAGGGCTTGAGCTAGCCTATAAATACACTCCCTTGCATCCATTTAAAAGTGCTTGAGTCTAGTGAGATGCTCATATTCAATTGACAAGACCACCCATCCAAGGGCCAAAAGTGATCATTCAAGGCAATTAGCACAATAGTTAGCTGATTAATGCTAATTTAAACCTGGAGAGGCTCATTGTAGCTAGGTGTTGCTAGCTACCTAGACATAGATATTAAGGAGTGATCAACCTTCTAAGATTGATATGGTAGACACATTGGTGCCTTTGTGGATCATTGGAGATTTTCCAAACTCTTTGATGTGTGGACGAGCAGTGAGTGTTGTATATGGATTCATGCATGAAGGCTCTTACCATGGTGACTACAGCTCCACCCTAATGGGAGATCATAGCACCATCCTAGGTGGTTTCGCTGACCAAAGCATAATCCTTAGTGGATGCCCTAATATGGACGGGTGGTGGTCATTCTGATCATAAATACCGAAGGATAAACCCTTGCGATGAGTTTGTGCCCTCTTGCTCATTTCTTTGCTTATCAAATCTACATTTTTGTTTTTACCTCCTTGCAATCTAGTTTGGTGCCTTATACTTTTGTAGAATAGTTGCTAGGCTAGTACGATAGGTTTGGCAATAGATCACAAAACTCTTTTTGCAAGAGTAGCGACACAAGATAAAGCATAGAGCACATCTAGATAGAAATTTTTGGCTTTATCTTGTGCAAAGTTTTTGTTAGAGTTAATAAAACATCCTGATTGTTGGCACGAAAATGCGCCGTGCCAAATACTTGAGCATTGAACATGCAGCGCGTGGAGGAGCTCCTTGCAACATCTCTGCACGGGCCGGTCAGACCAGTTCGTTGGGGCAGCCGATGATGGACCAACAAATGCTTACCCAGGAGGGACCCCGTCAGGGCAGGCGCATGCAGGGTTTCTCTAGGGTTGTCAGGCCACCTAGAGCACCCTCAATCAACGTAGAGACGAAGGAGGAACAACAAATAGTAGATTGGAAAAGGTAGGGCAAAGGGAAAAGGTAAAAAAGATAAAAGATGTATTTTTTATCGATTGAATACCCTCAATCGGCTGTGGCCCTTTATATTTATAGGGAAGGGAGGTGTTACCCTATTAGGAGTCAAAACCCTTACAAATTCCATGTCAAAATACAACTCCTAACTCGGACAACACAGACCAGACCGGTCATGTCCAGTTTTTCTCGGTGCAAATCTTCCAGAGGTCATAACTCTCTCATCCAAACTCCAAATCGGACATTCTACATATACATTTTGATCTACTCGACGAGAACTACACAATGGTAAAGTATAATTTACATTTTGAGGACTTTGACCAAACCAGTCTGACCGGTTGGTAGACCGGTTTGGACAGGTCTGACCAGGTCTGCCAATTTTGGTCGTCAACACTAATTCATGTCATCCCTCTCTTAGGACATCCACACCGTCCTCTCAACCAGTTAAAGCGCAGGAGAGTCCTCAAAGTAATATTTTTTAGGAAGAGTATTTGACTATTTGTAAAACCTCTCTATGCCTATGTTAATCACCAGACTTATACCAAATTAAAAAGTATGTGCACCTTCATCATTTCAAAGATAAACAGGAAACTGCGTGTACCTTCAATTGGTTAGATAGTTCGTTGGAGTGCAATATGTTGGCTAGCTTGGACTGGCAATAAGCAAAGAAGCCATTATAACTGTTACCAAAGACCAAACAAATTCAATTTACTGTCATGTGTCACACAGAAATATATAGTATTCTTCATCTGTGATCAAATAGCTGATACACATTTAAATAATTTGGCATCAATGAAACAAGAATGAAAGAGTTATGAAACAGTACCCGGACATATGATTTATCTTATCAAAACGAATTCCCTCTCTGTATGAGAATCTATGGCTTGCAGAAGCAACTATGACAATCCTTCCTTCCAGGCCAGTCTCTATAGCAGTAACTTTCATATTTTCATGTAAAAGATCGGTTAGTAGAAAATGACCTGCACAACAGTTCCAAATTGTAGGAATTACTTAATCTGCTTAAATTTTACAACAATAACAATTATGCATGGGTAATAAGATCAACAATTTTTCACAATGTAACTTATATAGTTGAAGCACGGAGATGTTTGTATTCCTTTATTGTCACACACATTCTACTTAAAGACAATTCCCTATGTGCCGAGATGTCTAAAGCCTCAATTTTCTGAAAAGGGTGTTGATCCCTTCTACATGACTAATTGAGATTTCCAATCCCTTATGTGCCATCTCCATTAGCTCCTATTCCGAAATTCACTGTTGGACCTCACAAGCTTCGCAGGCATGTTCCCGGAACGTTGGGAAACGAGGAACGGGAATGTGGGACGTTGTATGCTACTTTGAGAAACTATGGTACGATGGGGATATATATACCTCTTCAGTATGTTCCTATGGGAGATGGAACACGTACCAAGTATGATTGGAACGATGTTCCTGGAACAAGGAACGTGTTCCAGATTATTTGAGTCGAGCGAAAAGAATTAACAAACGTTCATAATCAAATTCTAGTTAGATGGTAGTCTAGATGGCTACTAAATTACTAGAATAAGAAATCTTTGGAGGCTTGGACATGAAGCTTTGATTCGTTGGACTGCAAGGTGTTGCTGTAGTATTCTTCCAGTCTCCTACTGCTGTTCATGTTCCAGCTGTAGCGGATCACGTTCCACCAGCTTTTGGCATGATGTTTCTGGCCGTCCCCATTCCTCGTTCCAGGACGAAGTCCTCGGAACGTGGAACATGGACAGGCTGCTAAGGTTTCACCCTAGAGCTGTCTGAGGAAGGACAAGCTAAGGTACGCCCTAGGATCCAGACGGACAAGAACATCTCCGTACAATATTCTTCCTTAATCGCAATCAATATGCCTCCACTCCTTAAGTCGTCATAAGGCCCTAACAAATGGTAGCTAGTCACAGCTATGTCTAAAGAATGGGATACATATGTAACCTCAACACCTCCAGTAATCGTAACAAACTGGCAAAGCAAGCAAATTCTTAACTACCTGTTGATTGCTGAGATCATGTGAAGATGTGGTTGGATATACTAGATTGGCTGGTGCCAGCACATGGCATAGGTGCAGCTCCACAATTGCTAGTACTGCAACTTGTTGTGCTAGACTCGCTAAAGCTAGTACCCCAGTACTACGTGTTCAGAACTAAGCCATACCAACCTTCTAGAAGGAAGTGTTATAAGAATCTGCTGCTGCAAGGACTAACAAAAGAGGATGTCGACACAATATTATTGATTCTTGATTCACAAGCTATTACTCTCTTCTTGGAAATTGCCAAACTATAATAACCCTACTTACAAGTGGGGTCCACTTGTATGGCTCCCCTGTGCTCTTGTTCTTCTTCTCACCCTCTTTCACCACCCCTTATCTCCTCCAGCGACATTTACATAGTTGAAGAGCATGCGCTAGAATTATGTTGTAGACAAGATCAATCCGTACCTACTTTGGATCTGGCCCTCCTCAGTTGGGATGTCCACCGTTAGTGTGTGGATTGGGACATTCTGGCTAAAGCTCGCACTAGGATATGGGTAGGCAGGACTTCAATCTATACTTCTTTTCGTCTGGCGAGGGCTTTGCTTGTTGTGATTGTCTTCTAGTTGTGCTTCCATTTGGTTCGATTTGGTTTCAGTTTAGTAGAAATAGTGATGATGTAATATCTCAGCCCAATATCTCATAGTAATAGTGTTATGGTTGGCATCCCATACAGGAGGCGCAGGCAGCAGGCCCAGGCGCCACAGGGGGAGTAGCCCAGTTAGTTAGAGTCTTATACAGATAAGCTAGAGTTGGTTTAGGCCTTTGTTTGGCCAAGGAGTAATCAGTTAGGATTCTCTTTTAGGGGTGATATATAAACCCAATTTTACTAGGGGATTAATCAAGCAATAATATTAAAAGGGTATTGTTGCCTAGCTTCCCTCGTCTCTCTCGCCTCCTAGCTGACGCCATGAAAACAGCACAGTGCCTCCCCGTCACCCCTGCTTCAAGCCCAAACCTCCTGTCACCCATCGCTACTTCCTACGCAATAGGCCACGCCCTACCAAATAGTGGTTGTTATTGCTCCATGTGACCCAATTATTGTTGTAGTATGGTGGTTTTAATGTCACCTTGTAAGTTTAGAGGTGGTGAGAGCACGCTTATATTCATTGTCTCTCCAAACATTACATATGTGGGTCAACTATTTTACACGAAGAGAGATGCTATGTGTATGCAGACTCGTTTTGCATTAGGAGCTGGGACGTAAACAGACTTTGTACACGAGTTACAGCTGAGCAACTAAAGGTTACCAGATAGGAGGTCAAATCAATGAAATAAACCCTTTATCAACAAAATGAAATAAAGTATCTCTCTTCTTCCTTCCTTCTCCATTACATCACACAAAGAGGGTCATAAGAGATTATGAGATGAGCTCCCGGGCAGGTTCTACAATACTCGGTCTGGCAGTGCTCTTCTGGCATTGTGGTTCTTCGTGGAGGAGATCTGCGTCCTATACCTTATTTCCATTTACTCTTAAATTTAGATTAATTTGTTTTATTTCACATGTCCAGCCATTCATTTGCGAAGAGAGAAAGGGGGAGGGGGGCAAGGGAGGGAGGGAGCAAGAAAAGGAGATGGAATCAAGAATGGAAAAAGTTGACAAGTAGGTCCCACTAATATAGAAAATGGAGAAAGAAGATTTTAGGGTTTATGATATGCGGAAGCTAGGAAAATAGTATATTTTCTAGTGCCACATAACAGTTATTTTGTTTTTAGGTGATGGCAGTGGAATGATTAAATTGTAGTGGAACTACTTATTTTTTCAGTGCCGAATTGAGGATTTGGATATCTTTCAGTGTCACGCACAGAATTAATTTTCTCATTTTACTTTGAGCCTTCAAGTAGTTGAAAATTTGAAATTGTAGAAATTGAGAAAATATTAGGTCTACAAGACTATATCGTGCATTGGAGTAAGTCCACTAAAGTCTATCCTCTTGTCAACCCTTCCACTTAACTACATGTACGTGTTTGGACTTAAGTGAACACACGATGGAGGAGATAACAAGATCCCCACCTTCTAATCGGGCCACCCTATTAAATTCAACACGCATTGCATCTAATAATTTCCTTACAAAATTTGCATAAAATTTATTTTGGTTTCTTTAATTTGTGTCTTTTCAAGACAAAGGGCAATTTATGAGAGTCGCATACCGAGATGATTTGTTGCAAATTGCAGCTCAATGCCATCTTCTGAAAGCGAGAAAGGCACATAGGAAATCCCTGCATTATTACTTCAAAAAGAATATAGAGAAATCAATGCCCCTTACATGATACAAAATTAATTAATGTATGATAGAAAAAGATAGGAGGAACCCGGCTTTTGGGGAAAATCCAATTATCATGACTTATCGGTATATGCATGTAAACCCTCCAAGAAATTTTGTCCTGATAAGCTCAACCAAGCTATTTAAACTGAGGAGGTAGTTGATCTCATATTTTGAATCTTCCCTAGCAAGTTGTATTCATTAAAAAGTTATGGAGATTGCATTAATGAGAGTGTAAAGCTTTTCCTACATTTAAGAAGAGTACGTTGTAAAGAACTAATATTGGACTAGTGGAACTGTAGCACGTTAGCTAGAGCAACAGGGTACGGACATGGGCGGGGCATGGGAACAATGGATATGAAGAACATGCTTGAGAAATTCATTCAAAATGTTGTGAATCAATTCACCCAAGTAGAAAGATCCATTCGCAACCTGTAAATCAATCTATGCAAGTGGAACATTCCATGTTCCACACAGAAGAATTGTTGGGTAACATGGTTCACGAGAAACGATGTTGTTTTCGACAAAAGCCAACCAAAAACTTTTTTAGGTCCAGAGGATGCCATGCTACCGGTGTACCCTGATTATGAGGACTCCCAAACACCAATTTCAAGCAGAACGGACCTTGCAGGGCACGAAGACTACTCGAGGAATGATATGAGGATATCTTGAAGACAAGAGTTAGAGTCCAACTAAAATAGCATATTTGGCTTTGCAAGATAAGCAGCAGCAACAACAACAACATAGCCTTTCATTTGGGTAGGCTAGAGTTGAAACCCAACAAGAGCCACAAATCAGGATTCGGACACATGAATAACTATTTTCCAAGCACTCCTATCATATATAGTTTAGGTATCCCTATGTTGTCATCTTCAAATCCTTAGCCTAAAACCACTTTGTAACCTACATCCATCATGCAGCTCGCCAAGATAATACATATACAGCTCCCAATTAGATGATGGGCTTTTACCTGACCTTGAGGTTCGAACTAGTATAAACCATTGTATCCATGTGTTCAACTGTGATTGCTCTTTGCCAAATATGGGGTTCTTGATGAATAAAATATCTACCGACCCAAGGCGTCGACAAGTTCTATAGAAAGAAACATACTGGCTCCGGTTGTAGGCTCACTTACAGCTAAGTGAAAAACCAAGAGCTGATTGTCTTTGCCTCTCATGAATAGCCTTTTAGATTGCGAATTTGTTATTGAGTTGGACTTTTGTTTGCATGAACCTTTTCTTATCCATTATGCACAAAAAGATCCCGTGACAAGAACAATCCATTTTGACCATTCCAACCACCAAGTACACATTCTATTGTCTGGTGTTGTAGGATGAAATCTTCCCCTCTCGGTCTCTCTCCCGAAGACCAGTTAGGTTGCTGCTTGTGTTTTCATCATATTATGCAAGATGAATCCTAACAATACAAGTCATGACATGTGCACCATCAAGCAGGGGCGGATCTAGCGGTGGGGCAGGCGGGGCTCAAGCCCCCCTACCGCCGCTTGGACAATGAAGCTCCCCTAAGTCCCTCCATGATTTTTAGGAAGAACGACAAGAAGAGATGGGAGGAAAGGAGGAGAAAGAAGAGGGAGCCCCTCCTAGGCTCATGAGCCGCATCCGCCACTGCCATCACGGGTGAAGGAGCTTCAAAACTGTGTGTAGCTTTTGTTCTAGCCCGAAGGTAGTGGAGGACTGTCTAGCAGTGGAGTTTTTTCTTGTTTGTTGCATTGAGTTGATCTGTCTCCGAACTGCGTTTGGAGATTTGTGTAGAAACTGGTAACCCCAGTACACGTGCTTTGAATAAAAGCAGGGCCAAACGGTCTTTGGTAAAAAAAATGAAGCAATTTGGTTGTTGGGAAGTTAACTAGGCAGACACCAATACCTTAATAGATGCTCATAAATGCAATCATAAAATTTGTGAAGATTAAACAGGCGTATGCTTACACCAGAATGTTGAGCGGGAGATTAAGCGCTTTGAAGTTGTTCGCGAATCTTCTCACAGACGACATTGAGCTGAGGTCAAGCTCCATGATGTCAATCTTGGCTGTTGGAGCCTGTCTCTCAATCTCTTCCTTCACGCGCGCACCACTTGACGGGTTCCTCACCGCCATCACTACGTGCACACCTCGAAGTGCTAGAACCCGGCAGGTTTCTGCTCCGATCCCATGAGACCCACCTACAACAAAAAAAAACACTCTTATCAACATAAGATCATTGCCACCATCTTTCTAGACCAGCCCGGGTACATTCCTCCTGATGGCGTGGTGAAGTCACTGGATACGATTTCAACATCAAGATTCAAATCCTTATACTAACAACCACTAAAATTTAGCAACAAATCAAAACTTACACTGGGACAGCTAATTAACAAACCAATGGATCACAAAGTCAAACTGAAAGCACGATCGAGTTAACATGATGGTTGATCGAGTAACCTGTGACGATGGCAACCAGACCGGAGCCATCGATGCCGGAGGTGACCTCCTCGGCGCTGGACGACGACGAGAACCCTGAAGGGCTCCTCCTCCGCTTCAGTGGGCTAAACATTGCTCTCCGAGCCGACGAACTCGCTCGTATACGGTCATGATGGGATCGATGGTAGCTTAATATACAAAACATAGCCGTGGTGAGGCGGACCGCTTGACTATCAGAAAATTCTCTTGCCATAATTGAGCTCAAAGTCTACGGATTAGCTGTAATTAATGAAGATAAGGTCAACTGATCAGACTGTAATGTGTTCCACGCTTATGCTAATAAACAGGTTATGCATGGAGCACGCTTATGCTAATATACAGTGAGGTGGACCTTTGGGCATTGCACATGTATTCACTTATTTTTTCCTGACCGCACTAAAAAGGTGGATGCTATTGCTATATAGTAGCAAGCATCGTTATGCAAGGCAAACCTCCTCAGTGAACAATTTAAACCAACCAAGAGAACCAAACATTATCCATGTCCGCCGAAGGTTCAAAACTTGAAAAGTGGACTCATTTTAATGTTTGGTATTTCGATTGCATTTGAGTCTAAAAAAAAAACATGATTGGCCTGTGTCTGGCCAAGATATTTAGTTCGATAAATCTAGTTATCGACGGTGTGTGTCATATTTTGGGACATAACAAATTTTGCATGCTTATCTCATCTAAAAAGAATTACGAAACATGCTTATCTACAGAATCAAGAAGATCTAGTCAACGGTGCTTCGATGCCTCATCAGCTCTAGCTGGAAGAAAAACGGTCGAGAACTTCAGCTGAAGTGGGTATGGTATTATATTATAATCAAGGGGTGCAGATTTATCTTAGAGGCAACGACTATATGAGTTGTATTAATCTGGTGGCATCACATGTTTATTCCGGTAACATGACTCAGCAAAGAATACAGGCAGCTAGGCATATGCCATCTCCAACTACCATACTCGAGTAGTAACACTTAAGTACTCTGATTGTCTGATTGATAAAAATGGAATGATTTGTTACTGTAACGGTGTAACCCCCCGACCTCAGATTCCATTAGGATGCCCATAATGCTGTTGAAAAGTAGTCTATAAGGATTAAAATACCACTTTAAGGTAGCTGAACCAATACGCGGCACATCTATGCAGCATTGAGCATTCCATAGTTACAGCTAGCCATAAAAGTGATGTCAATCTCCACTGTCTTGTGCTCCTTCCTGAGCCATTGCTGGTACATACCCCCACCAACAGAGCATCGGCCAAGGGAAGGCCAGCCACTATAGATCCTGGCACCACGGGATTGGGGAGGGCCACCATGGTTTCCGCCGATGGCGTTGCCGCCCCACCCACACCTCTGCGCCTCCCCTTGCTGTCAAGCTCGGTGAAGATGAAACACAGGGAGGTCACCGTTCACCGCAACCCGTTGTGGCTGTCAGGGAGGTCATCACCAGTCGCCGGATATGGTAACGGAGATGACAAATTGGAGGCTCGGTAATCCACCAGCGCGGGCCTTGCCTTCATCATCCGCCTACTGTTGCCGTGACCCCTCCCACTCCCAAGCGCTACAATTTGGTAGAGGAAAGAAGGATGGGCTGAGATGGAGAGGGAGCAATGTAGGTGGGCAAGCGAAGAATGGATGGAGAAAGAGGAAGCGATGGTTATTATTGAGTTCGGAATTGTTTTTAACAATTGCAGGCTCCACCACTGTTGGTTGCTTTATTTTGGGCTAAATATTATGAAGTTTGCAGTGACTATAGCCCTCTGTCATAGGTCCATCCACTGTTAGGGACTACTTTGGCAATATACATCGTGGTTGCCCTTATGTCTCCCCCATGTCTGCATGCCTGTATAGTAGGTACCTTAACATTTTGTCATTTTTCCTTCGTGTAACAAGATTACCTAGTGGTACATCTCTGAGCATTAATTTTGCAGCCATGATTAACGCTGACTTGTAAAACTATATGCACAAATTTTCTTATAGCCCAGCTCCATGTGGGATGGACCTGCACATATGTGGCAAACCTTACACTTCTACTGTAGCTTCATGTAAAAAATTTAGCATGTGTATATGCTTACTTGGAGTGATATATCTTAGAAACCAACCAATCTATATTACCAAGCAACAAGGTGCGACGCTAGAACACTTAGGCCACATGGATTGAGATCAATGTACTAGTGGCCATCATTATAGTTAGTCTAAAGTCACTTGATCCATCATAAGTAGTTAAGTACACCTCTCATAGAAATCTTGCGACATGTTATACACTACTAGTCTACTATACAGAAATACTGAAATTAGACGACTTGCTTGCTATGAAACTCTTAGAATGAAAGATAAATATTGTTTCATGGTTGGTAACGCCAACCATGTGAGATAGTTTATCCATTACAATCTATTTGCCATACTTATCTTTGAAAGTTTGGAATGTCACCGAGGCAAAAATCTGAGTATTTTTCGCGGTTATTTTCTAGAACCAGGAGGACAAGTAGAGGAGGACGAGCTAGAGATGTAAGGATGCATAAACTAGAGTTGCTACTGCCGCTGCCACTGGCACTGCCACAACCGTTGCTCTTGCCGCCGCATAGACTAGAGTTGCTGTAAGGATGCATAAACCACCCTAGGAGACCTGTCATTTCCAACAAATCATCCTGCAGTACTGCCATCAAATTCGACAAGCCGTTCCATTTCTGCCAAAAGAAAATGGCATCATCTCATCGATCTGTTATGCAGTTATTCTAATTAATGTCGTGAAACAGTAGCATATGGGCCTTAGTGACTTACTACCCATTGGAAATGAGTCTGTGTTGTGCGGTATTAGTACGACCTAACCAGGATGTGGCATTCCTTATGCAAAAACACCTTTTCTTGCGAGTAAACTAAATCAAAGTTGGCACGGATGACGGGATGAGTTTACTTATGTTTTACAGTTGATATTCATGTGTATTTCATTGTTGAGTTCCACTTCACCACATTTTGGGAGTTTACAAATTGTACATAATTATCTCTTATTAGAATGAAAAAAGATGATTTAGTCCAAAGCTTCGATCCCTCATTATAGCTGTCTAACTGGAAGTGGAATGAAAATCATGATGTAGTAATATATACTAGGGTAATTTCAAAAATAAACCCTCCTAGCTAGCTATGGTTTTTAAAAGTTTCCATATCCCTCCCGTAATGTTAACCATCTAATATTTTTTTGGATTAGGCTTCAAGTCTGGCACCAGGGACAGTACATCTCAGGTGTTATGGAAATCACATGGATCACATGAGAATAGTGTATTGTCCTCTCCTTCTCCGTCTCAGCGCAATGCATCATCATTGGCTCATTACAGCAAAGGTTCAAATGCTTCCACCTCTAAATTGAAATTGTAGAGATCTAGATTATAAGGATAATATTATTAGTAAAAGATCGATCGGATACGAATACGAATTATAAAACAAAAGGTAAATGAAAGGGAAAAAAAAGAAAAGGGATATTTAGTAAACTGACATCCCCAACAGCGCGACGTGGTCACGGTCACGATACCAGTCACTGTTGAGTTGATGATCGGTATTTAGTACTGCTGGTAGCGGGTGGGCACCTGATACTAAAGGGGGATTACTGACCGCTACTAGAGGTTGGTTGTCCAGCAGTGATGAAGCACCCGAAGTCATGTTGGACATTCAATATTGTGAGTATGGAATTTAAAAATCACTAAAGTCAGAGGTTGTGGACTGTAACAAATTGAAGTATAGGGGGTTCTAATAATGCTATAGCTTTCAGGGCTTTTTGTACTTTTCCCTATATATTATATCTAATGCTACAAGAAAGGGGGCAACACATCAGTGTTCATATAAATCTATTGGATGAGATGGCTTGTTCCAAGAGTAATTGAGTAAAGTAAATCTTTGTCACACCAATCTGCAGTAAAACACAGTTCACAATCCTAGGTTATTATTGGTTTTCAATTCCTACTCTACATATCCATTTCATCGTTTGATAAATGTGAATCTTAATAAATAATGGATCAGGAGCGCCAACAACTGGTGTTTCTCCAATAAGATTGTCACACCCTAAAATTTTTGAATTTCAAGATGTGATTAAAAAGAATAAATAAACAATGATTTTCTTATAATTTTAATTTTTTTCCAATATTTAATTTTTTTCTTTATAGGAAATTTACTATAGGAAAATAATTGTTTATTTTTCAGAATTAAATAATGTGTTCTGTGTCTGTGCATTCATGCCGATGCATCTTGGTTTTTATTGAGTACAAAAGATTTTAAAATGTGCCTAGACCATGATCAAGTCCTTTTGAGAATTTTCCATCTTTTTCTAGAATTTATTCTCATTTTTCTGAGAGTCAAATCTATTTATTAGAAGGCTCTAGCTTCTTTTTCATCGGTCCCAGGCATTTTATTTGGACTCCTTGTGCCCCAAACTATCTCTAGGATTTTTCCTAGAATTTTTGGGATTTTCAGAGTATTTTTCGAGACTTAAATGAATTATCTAGATTTCCTTAATTTTTCTTTGCACAAGAAATTAATTCTGAAAAAAAAACTATCCTAACCCAATGGGCCGAACCCCTAGGCCCGACCCTCTCCGACCCGTCCAGCCAGCTTGCTTCAGCCCGACCGAGGCCTAACTTCCGGCCGCCGCCTGTGCCAGGCACCGCCGCACGATCAACCTCAGCGTGCGCGCCAGCCACACTAGAGCCCCGCGCCCTATAAAGCCGTCGCCCCCGGCGACTGAGAACTGTTGCACTGCCACCGCTCCCGCCGTCCTCGCTTGCTCTAGCGCCACCGCCTGTGCCGCCCATCGTCGTCCTACCACCGCCGCACGCGCCTCCCTGAGCTGCCGCCATCTGGCACGCCACGTCGCCTCTTGCGTGCCGCCACCGCCCGCCTCTGTCGCCGCCCGCACCTCCCGCGCCCCGTGCCTACGTGTCGCGCCCCGGCCGCGTCCGCCGCGGGGAGCCCATCCCGGCCCGAGTCCTAGATGGAGGTTGAAGAAGAAGACCCCCGGTTTGCAAAAGGATCCTTGAAAAAATCTATAATTAGTTATCCTTTTCCTTGTGTCTGGTGCGTTTCACAGAAAGCCCCCTAAGACTTTTAGATCCATGCGACCAAGTCCAACCTGAGAGTTTTTACAGATCTAACCCTAGGCTTTGACCTAATGGGGAGCACTATTCCATATGTCCTATCAATCTTTCAATCTAGCCCCTGACATCTATAGTTAATCACATCTAAGCCCTCCCAGTATTGTTTAGCTCATAGAATATATGTTTTAGCTCTGTTTTAATCCGTTCAAGTTGCGTTAGATTCATCATAACATAAATTATATGATAGTGGTGATGTTTTCCATCATGCATATCTTTTAAAATAAATTTAATATTAATTTGATTAATGCCTATTTGAATGTCTTTTCTTAATGAGAATTTACGTAAGGTTTACATCGGTTTATCAAACCAATATTAACTTGACTAATTTTTATTCATTTAGTTTTATAAATTAAAACTTGATTAGGTTCTATCCCGGTTTTCGTAAACTAAGGTTTAATTGGTTAATTCTTAGTTATAACCAGCTTTTCTAAATAAAAGATATCTAGTGGCATACATTAGTTTTCATAAATAAAGTTAATATGATTAATAATATTATAAATGACTTTTCCACATTAACATGTTTAGTTGAACATGAAATACTAAGTTGTTCGATTAGATGTCTTATACACATGCTCTGTGTTTCTAAAGTTAAGTGTTAAATTGGCATAACTTATACTTGAATATTTACAAATAAAATATGATTAACTTTATCATGTTTTCAATGATTAAATATAACTTGCTTAATTCCAAATAGGCTATTTCTGAAATAACCTATGTGCATGATTTTATTAAGAAAAATTGGTTAAAGCATATAGCCTTTTATTTCTTTTATAATTCAAATCTCTCGATAACTGTGCCTTTTCAACCATAGTTCTGTTTTTAGTGTTTCACGCGCCTTCTTTAGTACGTCTTTTTAAAGCTTTTCTTTTGCTCTAGTGCACTGTTTTTAGTTGTACTTGTTTGTTTGCTTGTATGTTTGTGCCGGTGATTGCTTCGAGTAGAAGGATCATTGTTCGAAAGATTTGAAGATTAAGGGTTTCAAGAGAGCAAGAGCTGAAGAGCAATAAGAGTAACTTTTCATTGGTGAAAGGTAAGTATCCCTAACCACCCTTCTACCTATGCTTATTTATAATACCATGATAATGTTAATTGGAACATGGAGAATCACCCGGGAAAACAGTACAACAACAAGAACTAAATGGCTCTGGTCTTGGCTAATTAATTAGAGACTTTAGTCTTAGGTAATCCTACCGAAAGGGCAAGAGGGGGGACTGAGTCATTGTATAACCCGGTCCTCTTGGGAAAGGAGCTTGCTAAGAACCTATGCCCACTATGGAGGTTTATGCGCGCTAGATACCGAAACCTTAGCGGGTTACCACTTACTAGGGAATCTTTGTAAAGGCCTTATAGCGTCCCTATACAATCACACCTCGGAAGTGTGGTATTGTGCCTGGCCCGCACAACATGGTTGGGTCTAAAGTTCTTTTGAACTTTCACACGACTTATGGGTAAAGATGTGCAACCTCCATAGAGTGTAAAACTTGAAGATGGACTTAAATCATTTATTCTGGTTATTTCTTGTGGCCTTGTTGAGTGCCAACCATAAGTGTACTCACCCTTGCTTACTTCTGCTTATAAGAGGAGGGTGTGTGAAGTTTTCTGAAGATGATGCTAAGTTCTAGGCATACGCAACCCCCAGTCGATTGCCTATGAAATTTGGAGCCCCCATTTCCAGGATTAAGTTGTATATCTCTGATAGACTCGTAAGTATTTATTTATATTTCTTTTACGTGATACTATTACTGTTATTCACTAATGATGTCACTATATGTATGAAACTAGATCCTGGCATACATATAGGTAGCACTTGGTTTTATTTTAAAACCAAGTGTGATAGAGATACTTAGGGATCCATGTACACTATAGGAAACTATCAAACTCTGATTGGAAAAGAATATATGAGTGTTTCTCGAAATGACTCGATACTTGGAAAGGCAAGCACATGTCAATAGGGGGCAGTTAGCACTGATTAACTTAGTACTTAGTAGCCTGCCCATGTATATGATGTATTACTTCGCTATCCCAAGAGGTGCACTAAAAAAACTGGATTACTTGGCTATGTCGTAATGACTTGGTCATTGAAAAAAGTTCTTCATCTCCTTTGCAGGTTATCTTCTTAGTTATACACTAGCTTCGTACTTGGGCTATCCTTCAGAAGCCATCTATTCAGAACTTAGTTACAGTGGTGTCTCAATGATTGGAGCATGTGGCTAAGGAGTTTTTTTATCCCGGCACATGGTTGATTGTCTAGTCATTGGATTGAATGTCATTAGTGTGTCAGTTTTTTTATTTTATTTTTAGGCTGTGTGTATCCTGGTTATGCAAAGTCCATGAGTGCTTCAAGATATTTGTATCAGCTCAATGTAACAATCTTGATTAATAAAATCTTCCCTTATTGATAAAAACAACTGACAGTAAATAGGTGAAATGGCGGTTTGCCCCACCATAAATAGAAGGGCAGAGTGTCCTTGTACACTAAGCTTTTGGATGAAATGGATACAGCCCTTTGCCTTTCTTACTCTAGTGCTTTCTTGTTCTCCAACTTGGTCCGGACTTTAGAAATAAAGGGACCTTAATAAGATTGCCCGTTTGAATAGTTTTGGGACCCCAAAGTGCAATCTCACAGTGAGGTCCTTAATAAGAATCGTCACATAGTTTAAGGACTGACCACGAAATTTACTCAATAATGAAACTTACGCAATAATGGCACAAATTTACCCACTATGTCAAATAGTTCAGGCACAACTCAATATAGTTTTGGCCCATGAAAATTCAGCTTTGTTGTCTAAATCCACCAAAACCTTTTTATATGATGACTTTTTAAAAGAATTCTTCAGTGTGCTATGTAGAGTGTGCAGCCTCAGCCTTGATATATAGATTCCCAGTTATTCCGGAGTTGGAAACTTTATGGAGACTTCTTCTGCCGACCAATAGTTACCAATGCAGTAATGACTATGGCAATCCTTAAGTTCAATTATTTCACTGCTGAGTATAATCTTGATCATCATGACTCGATAATTGGCTCATTTTCTTTCACTGATAGATTCATAATTGCGATCATTGATACTTCTATGTATATGTTGTTGCAGTCTAAGAAATGAGATGTCATCTCATATTTAAATGGGTCATAAGATATACTGCAAATCAAGAAGTGTGGTGCTTCAAAGGAGCATAATAAAATGGATATAGAGTTTCATACTTTGGTTAAAGGTGAACTTACATGAAAAATATCACAAAAACACATTAAGGTAAGTGTGTTATGAGCATAATAAAGTCTAGATTAATTGAGTTTCCTGCGCACAATGTGAAAAAGGCAAAGAAGGCATATCCTCAATAGCATAGTAACAACTCTATGATCCATGGTAGTCCAAGGATGATATATCCCACTGTACTGATTGTTTGATAGATGGCTCAGTCCAACAATTAACAATACGTACTACGTGCTGCAGTTATTTGTTTTCTTATCTGTCCAACACTTCTCTATATATGCAAGCATGCATCCTGGTGATGATGTGTGTGCCCGCTCCCTCTCCCGTTAGAATGCATTGCTACTCAATAGAGCTTAGTGACTAGGATGGTATCCATCAATGATGTAAATAAAATATTTATGGAAACGAGCAGCCTCAGGAACTTGATTTTTACTTCAACAGTTCAGTAGCTATAGGGAGGGAAATAAAGGGTGTATGCTTCTAATTTTCTTAGGCTAGCACGGTGTACGTGCTGGCATGTTGAGTCTTTTAACACCTGTGTAACAAACAACTCTGGATATTGGTAATATCATGTCTAACAAGTGCATGTGTTTGGGGGTGGGGGGGAGCTGGCGGCGGGAATCCTAGACATTCTTCACAAGTCATATATTGACTGAAGAAGCCTTCCCATTGCCGAACACGACAGCACCTAAGAGATATTATGTGCAACAACATTTCCTAGGCTATCTTTCGAGATTTAGTGGTACAAATTCAAACACAAAACTAGCTACTAATGGTATGCTATCAATTATCTGTGGTGGTCCTGTGTCCTATCCGTTTCTGCTCCTAAATTTATATCCATTTTGACTGCACTTTACTTTGGATTGAATGAATCTCAAACAAACTTTGAAAAGCTGTGGGAGAGGGCCACTCTCTTGGAGATAACAACCCCTAGAAGACTTTCAAAATATTGTGATTGATAGTACAAACTCAAAGAGAAGTTGGAATGTTCTGAACTGGAAAATCAGAGGACTAAATAGGGAAGACAAATGTGATGCAGTGAAGGCAAAAATTGAGGAAAGTGCATGTTCAATCTATTGTCTCTAAGAAACAAAGAAGGAAAGCTTTGATCATTCTTTTATCAAGAAATTGGCACCTAACAGATTCAATAAGTTTGCTTTCACTTCCTCAATAGGTGTTTCAGGGGGAATTCTGGTACGATGGAATAGTGCTCTCTTCGAAGGGGAAGTGTTGGACTGTTTACGCTTTGCATTATCTGTTAAATTTACCTCCAAACTTGATTGGAATTTAATCACAGTTTATGGACACTGCAAAGGTACAGAAAGGGATGAATTTTTTGCATGGCTAAATGATTTATCAATACTTGACAATGAAAACTGGATGATCATAGGAGATTTTAACTTCTACAGAGATCTCAGTGACACAAACAAGCAGGGGGAGACATGAATGATATCTTTCTGTTTAACTCCATAATCAACAACCTGTGCATTCAAGAAATTCCTTTAAAGGGTAGGAAGTTACATGGAATAATATGCAAGAAGATCCTTTGCTAGAGCAATTAGACTGGTGTTTCACCTCGATAAATTGGACTAATTCATATCCTAACACTCTGATGCTGCCCCTAGCCAAACCTACCTCTAATCACACTCCCGGTGTGGTTCAAATCTAAACACATATACCAAGGGCCACTATATTCATACTCAAGAATTTCTGGTTGGATGTCCCTAGCTTTATGGACCTTGTCCAAAATGTTTGGAACACAAATGTTAGAGCTACTAATAGTGCAACAAGAATAACTGCCAAACTGAAACTACTTAGAAGAGCACTCAAGAAATGGAGCAAAGACTCTTTGACATCTATCAAATCTTATCAAGGAGTGCAACACCATACTTGTTGTCCTGGACAAACTTGAAGAGCAAAGACCCCTCTTTCTATAGGGAAAAAACTTTAGAATCATACTAAAGGAACATATCATCAAGTTACTCAAATGTCAGAAGGAATACTGGAGAAAAAGATACACTGTTAGATGGACCAAATTCAGTGATGAAAGTACAAAGCTCTTTCATGCTGCAGCAAAAGAAAGGTTAGATAAAACACAATAACTAGTCTTGATACAGCAGGTGGAAGACAAGTCACATATCACTTTGAAAAGGCATCTCTTCTCTAGGATGTATACAAGAGCAGAATGGGAACTACCTCTAACCCTACTATGCATCTGGACCTCGAACATCTTATCCCTAGACATGGTAACCTACAACAACTATCTGATCATGTTTCAAAAGAGGAAATTGACAAGATAGTGGCACAAATGCCCACGGACAAATCCCTAGGGCTGGATGGCTTCAATGGACTATTCTTCAAGATATGCTAGAATATAATCAAAGAAGACATTTACAGTCTCTATGAGGAGTTCTTTGCTGGACAGCTAGACTTAAAAGCTATCAATAGTTCCTTCATCACCTTGATACCCAAGTGTAATAACTTAATGACAGCCAATGACTTTAGACCAATCTCTCTTATGAATTTAGTTCTGAAGCTCCTAACCAAGATCATGGTAGACAGACTGCAGAAGAGGATCATTCCTATTGTCCACCGGAATCTATATGGATTTATAAAGAACAGAACAATCCAACATTGCCTTGCAAGGGCATTTGAATACATCCACCAATGCCAACAATCAAAAAGAGAGATCATTATCCTGATGTTAGATCTTGAGAAAGCATTTGACACTATTGAGCATAACACCATCCTCAGCATGATGAAGCATCTTGGTTTCAGTGACATGTGGTGTGATTGGGTCAGAAGGATCTTAGATTCTAGGACATTCTGAATTCTTCTTAATGGCATCCCATGAAAAGAATTTCACTGCAAGAGAGGGGTTAGATTAGGTGACCCCCTCTCACCACTCCCTTTTGTCATTGCAAACTTGCTGCAATACATTATTAACAAGGCTCACGCTCAGAACATTCTCAACCTCCCAATCCCCTACATAGCCATAAATGATTTTCCAGTTCTACAATATGCAGATAACACCATCCTAATCATAAAGGTCCTGTGAAATGGAATTGTTCCGTCTCAAAGGAATTCTGGAAGGCTTTTCTCAATCCACTGGTTTAAGAGTGAACTACCACAAATTATTCCTAGTTCCCTTAAATCTCAACATGGAGAAGGCTACCAGCTTAGCTAAAATATTTGGATGTAATCTTGGCAGTCTTCCCTTTACATATCTTGGGCTGCCTCTAGGCACCACCAGACCAAAAGTTATAGATCTTGCTCCTCTAATGAATCAAATGGAAAGGAGACTGTCTGCCACTTCTATGTTTCTTGGATTAGCTGGTAAAGTTGAATTGACCAAGTCGGTATTCTCTACTCTACCCACCTACACTATGTGCACCTTAAAAATTCCTATGGGCAGTTGATAACATGGACAGAGCTTGAAGGGATTGCCTTGGAGAGGATCAAACATGAATGATAAGAAGAAGTCCTTGGTAGCATGGCCAAAATGTTGTAAGCCAAAATCCAAGGGAGGATTGGGAGTGATTGACTTTAGAAAATAAAACAATGCACTGCTAATGAAACACCTTGGTAAATTCTATAATAAAAAAGATGTGCCATGGGTAAAGTTGATATGGAAAACTTACTACACAAATGGAGAAGTCCCACACACAGCGGGCAAATTTGGATCCTTCCGGTGAAAATACATTGTAAAAGTTTGGATTTTTCCGGTGGAAATACATTATAAAACTTTGTGATCAGTTCAGAGGGGTAGCAACATTTACAGTTGGAGATGGTAAATCTATTCTCTTCTGGTTGGATGTTTGGAATGACAGACTGCTGAAAAACTCCTTCCCAAGGTTGTTCAGCTTCACAAAGAACACCCACATAACAGTATCACATTCTTTTACAAAACAACTCCATAGAAGAACAGTTTCATATACCGGTATCTGAAGAAGCCTTTCACGAATACCAAGAGTTGCAAGGTATCATTCAGGAGATTCAAGTGCAGGAAGAAACCCGGGACTTCTAGCACTATATATAGGGATCTAGTACCTACTCCTCCAAGCAGTTCTATAAATTCCTTTTTAAGAACATAAGGCCACCCTCTCCATTCTAATGGATATGGAAGTCCACGTGTATCAACAAACTTCGAGTTTTTTCATGGCCCCTCTTGATGGATAGACTGAACACAAGAAACCGAAAAACTTCATGGTCAAGAAACCGAAAAACTTCATGGTCCATTGTGGCAACTATAATTGTGCAATGTGCAACAACAATGTGGAGGAAATTGCCTACCACCTATTCTTCACCTGTAGCTTCAGTTCAGCTTGCTGGAACAAAATTGGTCTACAATGGCACCTCAACCTTCCATTCTACGGGATGCTAAAGACGGCAAAAGACATGTCCCAGAACCCTTTCTTCATGGAAATTTTTATTATAGCTACTTGGCACATCTAGAAGCAAAGGAATGAACTGATTTTTGAAGGAAACGTCCATCCATAAATTCCTAGGTCTCACACTTTGTAGATGAGGCCAGACTTCAAGCTCAAAGAATCAAAGAAAGCAATAGATAATCTTAACTGGGTTGATTTAATTTAGCTTAGCATGTTTTGTTCTTTCGTGAAGCTTTTTCCTTTTTAGGTACTTTGGTGCCTTTTTGCTGTTATCATGTACAGTTTCTTTTTCTTTTTAATATATATCACAGTGGGGACCTCCCCGCTATATACAGTTTTCAAAAAAAAATGGTAAGAATACAAACTTTACTGAATCAAACTGTGTATGATGCCAATTGACTAATCTCAAGAACGTTATGTTGTATCCTCCTGTTGCAGCACAACACATACACATCAGACATGGGATTCGTACTAAATACAGACAGGGATCCTATGTACGTAGGACATGAGATCCCCCTCCACCCGAGTATATATATGTAAACAAGGGTAGGGGTAGCTCCATGACAAGCCAATAAACCAGGAGGAACAAGAGACCAAACAAGGACACCTAGAGGGAAACAGAAGAACCAAGGCGCAGTAGAACATATTCTCTCTTGGCAGTCAATAGCTGCAGTGCTTAAACTTGACCTAACGTGCATCGTGTACTCAACAATATCTACTTTTCGTCTAGAACGCCAATACAAATACGATCGCACGTCATCTTCCCACAACGGCACAAGCAGTGCAACTATGCTATAGTAGAACAAAAGGTAGCAAAAGTTCTTGCATTTTTTTGTTAAAGAAAAAATTCTGATGGGAGTGAGAGACGTTGGGAGATAAACCACCACTCGCCCTATAAGCTTCTCACTTGTACTCGTGGCACAATGGTTCGTCGATAAAATGCACACTATTATTGACGCGGCATGGACTGGATCATGCACAAGCCACCACCCTGTGAATTGTTGCAACAATGCTGAAGGTGTGTGCAATGAAACACTCATGTGCAAGATAGTTGGATGTGGAACCTTATGTCAGGGTTGTTTATTCAGAAGCAAAGTACTCACCAAAATTATAGCTTTATGAGAGGATGAAAAGTCAGATAAATGTGCGAGTTGCAGATTTGTATTACCTACACTGTGCACTTGCTACAATTTGGAAAAACGTTTAACTGCATCCCCTGTGGGAAATAGTAAAACTTGAAATATTAGGATGGTGGATTACAGAAATTTAACTTCTCCGATGGCATAAAGCCAGCTTCCTAGCTGCTATTCAATTTATCGACCTAATGCACACGTTGTGCTCAACAATCTTCTACCATACTCGATCTTTCAGTGCACCAAGCATTCTGCTACAGATATGAACGCAATCCTTGCTAGGAGTAGAACATAAGCTGAAAGACACATTCGTGCATTTTATTCTCCACAAGATTTTATAGAAAATAAACTGCCACTGCTTCTTTGAGTTGGCACTAGACGTTTTACGAACGCTACTAGAGTATCCTGACAAGTTCGTGGATAAGCCATCATTTGATTGCACATTGCGTTGGCTAGCAACGCAAGTCATTTCACAGCCTGGGTTTGGCGGTTGGAGGGTAAAAGATCGTTCGTTCAATTCCAGGATAAAATCTTCTACTATCGTCTGAACGATCAGCGTTGCTATTTATATGAAGATGGAAAGCCTGATGACTCTTGTGTTGTAGGCTTGGTACAATTTTTTAAAAGAAAAAAAATCTGTAGTGTAAGTTGCAAAATGTGATTAATTGACTACAGGATTTATCATGCAATCGGTTAACGCGACTATAGTCAACAATTTATTTTTAATTTCTAGAACAATTAACAGGAAAAACAACTTTATTCTCTCCACTGGCTGACATTATCGTACTTTTGAAACTAACACATTGAATAAATGAACTGAAGCTCAGAGAACAGTGCAATTTAGTGCTCCGAATAGTTCATCTCAACAATCCTTAATGCTCCATCGACGTTTGGAACAATTCAACAAAACCCTGTTGACCACATGCACCTCTACTTATATGAGAAACAATAAATAAGAAAATAATTAACTGGCACCTATATATTCGATTCAACTGGACAAAAGTAATTTTGCGTAATAATTTCAAAGACAGCCTTATTCCTAACATTTTGGTCAACCACAAGACTCAGCAAAACCAAACAAGCAATGATCCCATAGCAAGTGTATTGTCATGCCTTCTGCTAGCTCGTAAACGAGCAACCCTCCAGGAACAAGTTGCCGTAACTACAATGAATGATAAAGACCCAAGTAGTACTTGATCGGATCACGAACTTGAAAGCCAAGATAGCATACATGAATGCAGCATAACCCCAAATATAATACCTTAGTACAGTAGAACATAAGCCTGAAAACGTTCTTGCAATTTTTGTCTCAAAAGTTTCACTGGAATCAGAGATATTGGGAAATAAACTACATACGGAATATTCAGAAATATGGGTTACATAAGAGTCCAAACAAGTTACAATAGTACCTATTGCACAGCTACATGCTACATAATAACGACACCTCACTCAATTTGAACATGTTTACATTCGCTATCCATTTGTCTGAACAAATCTTTTAGCTCATAACCTCAGCATTTCTTTCTGAAGAGACATAACCTCAGAATTTTTGTTCCTTCAATGTTTTACTTGGCTGGTTATTTCCTCAAATAGTATTTCACAGAATCACAGTTGTTGCACCAATTTGAATCAATGGACTAGGCTCGCACTAAAATCCCAGAGCCTTTTCACCAATTCCTTATCAGTTGCAGGAGATTTTGGATCAGTAGCATTGCAGTCTATAAAGTATTTGCCAGTGACTCCAGCAACCTGAGGATGCAATGCCAGATAACAAACTGTGGCCGCACCCTGCAGAAAGGCCAATGACAAGCAGTGGGCGAGTTTCAATAGTTGCAACAATCAACAGATCCATTTACAAGGGTTTGTAAGTTTGACTGCAAATGACTTCCTCATGTTTGCTTAATTAACTTGTCGCCTAGCATACTGTTGTATGGTCCAACAGTTCCATGTGACCCACTTTTTGCCCCCTGAAACCAGTTGGGTAGATTCCAGACAATTCTACATTGCCAATATCATTTACGCAGAGAAGACTATGACATGTTCAATATTCAATTATGGTAAAGCATATGCAATTTTAGTCAAAATATAAAGCTTATGATGATAATAGTGCATCAATTATCTAGGTTTGTGCAATGCTTAGTTTAAAAGTTCACATTGGCAGAGCAATGCATTCATAAGGCTGGGGCTAGCAGAGCCAGACATACACCATAACTAAAACATCAATACTATCAGCTTTGGATTTGTGAAATAAGCATATATATTCTCGTTAAACATAGATAGACAAACTTAAACTGCCCATATAATGAAATAAAAAAAAGCCACTTTTTTTAAAGAAGGAAAATTCAATTTATCTTTACAGGATTGAAAACTTACTATAAGAAGGAAAATTCAATTTATCTTTACAGGATTGAAAACTTACTTGACCAACATCTTTCAATATAAATTTGCCAAGCGTACACATAAGACCTGAAATAGAAATAATAAAAGGTAAGACAAAAAATTTTAACAGACACCTTCATAAATTTAATGTAACTACTAAATTATGGACTGTGCATTTTAGAAAAAGAAAGATTATAAGTAAAGCTCATAGCAATGATGATTCAATAAAATAACAGTGGCAAATTTAGGAGGCTTAAATATGGTCTACTTTTAAATCACTGAATGGACTAGTCAAATATATCCAAACCATGTAAGAAAGCCCAGTGATGCATTATGTTGGTGCAAACTTCTCCTGGGTGAAGCGAGTTGACTACTACTTTTGCATTTTGTTCCTGTCAGCAGAGTAACAGATAACTGTGAGAAATATTATTTATTCACAGAGCAGATCCAAAATAAAACAATAATAATGATTTCAGTCCAGTTTTCGTGTTTCTAAGATTTTCATTTTAACTCTGAACTAGACCTCAGGGGGAAGACGACCCCCCGGCATAACCTTAAGAAGTCAACTTAGTAGAAGAGCAATAAGTTCTGTTACAAACATGTGACATCCAAATTAAATCTTACTGTTCACATAAAAGCATAAATCATATCATCTGTAAATATTTAGTCAGCATGCATCACCAGACTAAACAATGCAATCGTATGCACACCTTCACCATCTGAATCAAAAATTAAAGTGCAGGTACCTTCAAGTTTTTAGAAAGTTCATTTGAGTGCAATATGTTGGCGAGCTTAGATTGGCCGTATGCTGAGAATCTGCTATAACTGTCATTTGTCAAAAAGAAGTTAGATTTTGCTGTCATGCTTCTTTACAAAAGTTATTTTCCAGAAATGAAGTGAGTTAATAATTCAGTAGCCAATTTATGACAAGATGAAAGTGAAAAAAATTACTTTGAAATGATGTGGTTGGTTGAGGAGAAAATACCCAGATTCATCATTGATCTTATGGAAACGGATTCCCTCCCGGTATGCGTGCTTGTAACCTTCAGATGAAACAATCACAATCCTTCCTTCTATGTCACTCTGTTCAGCTGTAACTTTGATCTTCTCGAGCAAAAGATCAGTCAGCAGAAAATGGCCTACGTCACAGGACCCAATTGCAAGATGTAGTAAGGGCCAGAAAATTTTCCAATAACTACTATGAATCATGTGTAACGATATTCAACCAACTGTAGTGAAGTAAAGTGAAAGAGCCATTGTATAGCTTTAGTGTTGCAAAAAGTTTTACTCGTTGACTTTTTTAACTAGAAAATTTTTCTTTGACAAAACAGGGACTCTTTAAAATTGTACTTTCTTTAGATAAATGGCAACATAAGAGTGTAGGACGACAAGTGCGGCATACCAAGGTGATTTGTTGCAAAATGCAGCTCAATGCCATCTTCTGAAAGCTCAAAAGGAACAAACGCAATCCCTGCATTATTACTTTAGACAAAACACAGCCAAATCATTTTTGTGTAACCATAAGTAACACCAAATGAGAACGTGTAAAACAAAAAGGTAATGCACAAACAGCAATGGCAAAATTCTTAAGGCATTGGCTATACTACAACTTTTAGTAACTAATGAGCATCACATAATTCTCTACTTCAATGAGCTCAGTCCAGTATTAGGTTGGTCCTGAAGATTAGTTATGCATTTATACTTACATCAGAATGTTCAGGGGAAGGTTTAGCGCATTGAAATTTTTGACAAATCTTCTCACTGACGACATGGAGCTAAGGTCAAGCTCCAGGACCTCAATCTTGGCCGTAGGAATCTGTCTCACAATCTCTTCCCTCACGCGCGCACCGGACAATGTATTCCTCACACCCATCACCACCTGGACCCCTCGCAGCGCAAGAACCCGGCATGTTTCAGTACCAATCCCATGAGATGCACCTGTAGGTGAGAAGCATTACCGTCAATGGCAATTGCTATCAATTGTAAGCCACCTTAATTTTCAGACCAACTGCACAATTTGAGATGCAAATCAAGAACGACTGCAATAATTGCTTACATCTAGTGGTATGCGATACACTGTCACTACCTGCTGAACTGAAAAGCAAGAAGCGGAGGAGCAAACAAAATCACAGAACAGTAAAAAAAAAAGATTTCGCCCCTAATTTCACAAGATTGAGCAATACTTGGGGGGGATAAACAATCGTAGAAGACTGAAAGTCAAGAATAAAAGGAGGAACGAATCAAGAATCGCTGAATTCAGTCAAGGACAAGGTACGACTACGGGAGCAAGAGTTGACTTAGGTTGAGAGGGAGGTAAGAGCGGGTATGCAAGCGGAGTGACCTGTGACGATGGCGACGAGGCCGCAACCATCGATGCCGGCGGTGACCTCCTCGGCGGTGGACGACGGCGAGAAACCCGAGGGGCCCCTCCGCCTCAGCAGTCCCAACATGCCGTATGATACTGCAAACTCGGACTTGGTGTAGTGTTACTGTATTGGACAGGTAATACACAGTGACTCGTACGTTCATCAGAAACAAACTCACTGTACACAGCGACGAATAAATTATGTTTTTAGATAGTCTTAATTCAATTATTTTAAAATTTGATTATTTTTTCAAATAACTCAATGCACACTCGCTCCTTCAAACACACGCATGCAATCCTACCCCTGAGCCCTCCGAAGAACTGAACTGGCAAATCCTCGAGATTGACAAAGTCGCCACTGACGCCTCGCTGTTAACGAGCACGTCGCCTACCACTGAAAGAATAGCGCCGGTTAAATCATGACTTGAACCCTGATGGGTAGCACTGGTAGAGAGTGACCTTAGTCCCAGTTGAAGATCTCAAATAGAAATTATTTTTATTTGTTAAATTTGGATACGAGGAAATGTTACAAGTAAAGTCGGACTTTTGTTACATATTACTATTACTAATGGAGGCTTCTTTTAAGGCATCTATGTGAAGTCACCTAGTATCCTAAGTGGACACTCTACAAAAAGAGAGAAATTCTAAAAATTCTTACAAAAATTAGAAACATCTAGCTATCAATCTGATAGACTCTAATCATGATGGTTAATAGTAGCCATTAGATCTATTATATTTTCTAAAAAATTACACACATATGCCATTATATAATAAGGACCTTTGCAACTATGAAAATAATCTAATGTAATCATCTAATTGTATCTAAATAATCAAAATGTGCCACTAAAAATCTTAATCCTTAATCTCTATCAATGGAATCTCAAAAAAGATGTCGTGAATATCCCAATTTCCAAAATAACTAATAATAACATAAAGTAAAAAATATTAATCCTTAATCTCTATCAATGGGAGCTCATCAAAGGATGCCGTGAATCCTCCTCATGGGAAAATAAATATATTCTATTTAAAAAAAATTGAACAAAACATCTAGCCTATACAGCTGACGTGAAGCAAATCTTGGTTAACTTCTCCAGGCCTACACTTAATCCACTTGATCATCTACTACCGATCTCTCCTCACCTAAAATAATGTCGATTGCGTCTCCTCTCCATCAAAATAATTGGAGGTTCTTTTTTCAAACCTCCACACGAAGCCATACAGGAGCCTATGTAGGCACTAAAAAATTAAAGAAACCTTAGAAATTCTTAAAAAAAAAGTCAACTCACTAAATCGTAATCATCATTGTTAATAATAGCCGTTGGTCTATGCTCTATTTGTAAAAATCACCCACTTATAATATTATGGAGAAATAACCTAAAAACAATTAAAATCTTTATAGTATCCTGGCATTAAAAAACAATTACCCACACTTATAATATCTATATCTCAATTACCCATGTCTACCATTAAGAAAAAATTAAACTAATAGTATCCTACTGATCACATCCAGCCTAATTTAAATCTTTACGAAAAAAATAAGCCTAAAATATCCTACCAATCACATCTACCCTAGCTAATCTCTCATTTTTTTTCAATCTCTTCATAATCTATACCCCCAAAGGGCCGGTAACTAGCTAATCCAACATACTCCACGTGTACGTATGTGTATATATAAAAAGAAACCGATACTTTTGTACTGCTCCCATCAACTAGAAAGACAAACGACAACTCAAGTCATTCTGTTTGTTCTTTTTCGCCTCTTGCCTGCTGCCATTTTCATCAATTGAGAGGTAAAGAATTCTTCTCGAACAGTTATTCCTGCCGAATCTATTTTACGTGAACATTTTTTTTACCATAACTTCTATACAAATAAAAAGGTCGATTTTGCATCTCCCTTCCGAATTTATTTTCATCAATTGAGAGGTAAAGAGTTCTTCTCGAACTGTTATTCCTGCCAAATCTATTTTACGTGAACATTTTTTTTATACCATAACTTCCATACAGATAAAAAGGTCGATTTTGCATCTCCCTTCCGAATTTAAAGTACAAAATTCTTCTTGAACTATATTATTCCTACTGAATCTCTATACTCTATGCGATCATTGTTTGTATATCGTAACTTTTGTATAAAAAGCAGCTCAATTTATATTCCTTCCAAATCTATCTCACAAGATCATTCTTCTTCTCAAATTGTTTGTATTGTGCCATGTTTGTATACTATAACTTTTGTATAGAAACATAGTACAATTAGATCCATCACCATCTTGCTGATGCAATTGAACAAGTTGCGATGGGGTGCAAAACCTTAAGCAAAATTAAACCAGGAAATGAGTTGTGAAAAATCAAGACAACGGTAACCAGATAGTGGAATGCAATCTTGCTTGGTAGTGGAGAACAATTAAGTCTTGACATGATCTTTTTTTTTCACGAACACGCATTAAAGTTGACATGATGCTTATTGATCAGTAGGTATAATTGTTGTTCACTATCATAGCACTTTTAGGGTTATTTTCAGTTTATAAATTATTCATGATTGTGAAATTTAAGATAATTCAAAGTAACTGATGAGACATACAAAACATAGTACTACACTCCAAACGTATCATATTCAACATGTTACTAATTACTCAATATGTGAATTAACCGTTGCTATTTTGAATGTAGTTAGCTACTATAAACGGTTGAATTCCAAAAGAGGGGGCTCCCATACGCCCATGTACTCAATTTTCTTGATAGCTGTCATAGTGGAACACAAACTACACCAAAGAGAAGATAGGAAACATATTGATTTGCTTCCTATTGTCCTGGATCTTTGAAATAAAAACAAAGTTAATTGTACTTAGCAATTTTATTTCAAACATAGTATGCACTACAATCTTCAACATGTATATATCTTGCTCCCCAATCATGACAAGCACTAATTGATATATTATGTATTATTTAAATTATTTAGAGTTTGTGCTGAAATTTTTTTGTGATCCTTCTAATGATGCCACAAGTGTTAGGAAATTAACCAAAAATAGCAAATTCGATTGATTATTCACCTAGATGAAATTACATAAAAACTACTAATATTTATGTCACCTAAAAGTGCTAGCCATGCGGAGCACGGGTTGATGGACTAGTTTTATAAAAAAATATAATATAAACAAAAGAGAAGTAAAAAAAAGTTATGTTTTAAATATTGTGATGGGAGAGAATACTATACTCATTAATGTCTACCATATATCTTTTTAGCACAGTAGCACTTTGCTATAAATATGGCCAAAATCTTCTTTGCCCTCCGCCTCCGGTACACCTCCTTGGTAATATCTTATATCTCGCACTCTTTTTTTGTCATCATGGCGAGATTGATGGGAACGAGAGACCTTGGGAAACAAACTACCGCTGTCTTGCCATAAGCTCCTGCCACCATGGCTTTCGTGTCTGTCCGTGCATGATGGTGGTACTTCAGAGCCGTTGCATTCCAGAACAAATAAATTGCTAGCCGCTCGAACCATATATGTCGCAATGATCAATGTGTGTAAATAAAGCAGTGAATTTGTGTTTAAAACTCAGCAATGTGCTGTGCAGCCAGGCCACACGAATGCAACCTTTTATTTCAGCATCTAGAATAACTAACACAAAGAATGATTGCATCTTGCCCTGATTGCAATGCAGATGGACTGGAGATCTTTTACCTGGAACTCAAAAAAAAAAAAGAACGATTGCATTGTCACCGTAGTAGACATCTTGCTTCCAGAAATAGAACTTTGAACCATTTTGAATTATGACTCAGGACATTTGAATAGCGCACTTGATAGCTCAGCTTAACCCTTTTTCCTTTCTGGTCCCAATAGTTTTATTCGATATGTATAGCGATTCAGTTTATTCGTATAATCAGCACCACGGCTGTTATTGGTTCCCACCGTCCCACGATATGCATTTGTTGGAAGGTATTTCTTTAATCTAACTATGCAGTAGTTATAGAAAAGTATGTATTCTTTACATCCCAAATTACTATTCGTTTTGACTTTTCTAAATTCATATCTTTTGCTATGTACCTACTTATAGGGAAGAGGACCCAGAGGTGGAGGATTAGGCGGTCGACTTCTATAGAGGCGGAGAAGAAGAGGATAAAATTGGAAAATCCACTTGTTGCTTATACTAGATTATTGATTGAACCTATTGATTGAATCCTGTCAGATATCTACGATATTTTGGATACATAACTTTTGCTACGAATCTAGATGTATATCATGTCTAGATGCATAACAAAATAATAATCAAACTGTCCACTGTCCTCCTTTCTTCCTCTCTCTCCTCTGCCCAGCTCTCCTCTGCCCAGCCCGCCTGGGCAGAGGCAGCTCCGCGCCGCGACGTCGCGTCGGAGGCCTGCAGATCGAGAAGGCCGAGGAGCGGAAGGCCAGGGCGCAGGTCAAGAAGACGGTGGCCGTTCAGCAATCGGAGCGCGAGGGGCCAAGAAGCAGGTCACCAGCGCCCTTCCGTCTTGTTTGTTTCTCCTCAGGTCCTCATCTTGTGACGAGCAAAGCGAATCGAAGTTGATTTCAGCAGCTAATCCGGCCGTGCGATAGGGATTAGATCAAATCGAGCTCCCAGACGAACCGATTGGCTAAGGCTGTGAGCACGAACCCACTATCGATGGTTCATCAGGCGTTGATTTCCGCCACCGCACCTCGAATTTCGATTAAGCCCACAGCTTGGCTTCGATCTCGAATAAGTGGCGAATATAAGAGCATTTTCTTACAGATCCCCATTGGGAAACCGATATCGGAATTTATGTAGTTGTTGAGAAAAAATTATTAGGTAACTACTAAAGATGTTCTAAACTAAAATAGAATGGATGACAAATAAGGAACTCCGAATATTTTAATAGCAAGAAAGCAACTCTTATTCTATATGCAAATAAGGAATTCACACTTTCTTTTTTCTGCACGCCTGCAGAGATAACAATTGTTTAGCCCTGATCACTTCATCTAATTCAACTGGTTGTCTGTGTCCCACACACAGATACTGTGCGTGAGCCACTACTCATTTTGTCTCTTCCAGCATCCAGCCGAGCGAGACTTGATTTGATTGGATTCCATCTGCAAGCTGATCGAATCCGTTAATCTTATTCGACTGGTTTAATCTACAGCCTCCAGTCCTGCAAAAAATGGAGTACAGATCTAGGCCATTCAGGAAACACATGCATTTGTCAGTAGTAGAAAATTAAGTTGTCCGAAAGATAGGAAACATTTCTGATTTAATTTTTTTCATCAGCAAAGGAAAAATCCCTGTTGTCTGCTTCATTGGATCCACAAAATTGTCCAACAAACATCTCAAGGTGTTTTATTTATAATAACAGAAATTGACTGGAACCTATCTGTTCAGCTGGACAGAAATAGTAATTCTGCGAAATAATGCCAAAGAAGATCAGGTAACCAGCCTTCCTAACAATTTTGGCCAATCACAAGACTTAGCGAAACCAAACAAATGATAATCTGTAAGCTCATTGTGACGCCAGCTCTTGCAAGAGTTGACCTTCTTATATTTTTGAATATGACCAGAATAGGATATACAAATTCGAGGTGGCTCATGTTTTTAACCCATCTCTGACTCTCACAGTGCTATATCACCCCTCACCCACCTCCACAGCATCTTCCTCCCTCTCCAAGGAGCATTGGGATTGTACCATGGGAAGGGGAAGCCTGTAGCTTCCTCTTCTTGCAAGGATTTCGAGGATGGTTGAAGATCTGTTTCTTCACAGGGGCCTGCTCCATGACTCTTCAGGTAACACCTAATTAATCCCTTAAATCTTGCATGGAGATGATAGGTTTCATGCATATTTTGATTCTCCGCCTTTGAAGCATGTTCATGAGTTAATTTCACTGCGTGGCTTTCCTTCGCCAACTGCCATTGCCTTTTTCTTTATAAAATTCTTGGTCTAAAACACTAGGATCCAATTGACACATTCTGATGTAGAGCAGGACAACTAGACCCCATTAAAATGAGATAAACAAAAGCCAGAGATGCATTTTCTAAGTGAAAGGGCCGACTAAACAATGAATGACAAGGGTATATCATGGCATTAGTTTTTGCTGCATTAAACTAATACTTCAGAAAATTCATCGAGGTAATTCCTAACCTCCTATTCTCAATTGTAGCATTCAGGATTACTTTATCACTCTAGCTCAAAGCTATTACATATAGAGTACTTGGATAGTGTTAATCATCCTCACAAGTAACCTTCGAAGAGATAGACAGCACGAGCATACAAACACCCTCCAAGAGAGTTTATTTTAACAATCCAAGAGACAGATAGTAGTTGTCTCACTTGTTCAAATATGCGAAGAAACATAAGCTTTCTATACTCAAAATGTTTCTCACAATTTAGCTGACAAGTTTGATTCTCAATGGTTACTGATGTCCAGCATATATTTTATCCTGTTATTGGGAGCCAATTGTTCTTAAGTTTATTTCTGAACTAGTTATTCTGCTAAACAAACTTGTTCAGAGTAAAAAAAAACAATAAATCCATATTATTTTTTCACTTATAGAACCACGGGCTGAAACTCCAATTTTACCAAAAAAAAATGTTGGTTTGCCTTTTCTCGTCTGATGCATAATCGTAAATCCTGCATTGTTTTCGAAACAGAATGATAACTGAAAATATTACTATGCCATTGGTTTTTAACATAAGCTTCGATGGAATTACAGTCTCCACAGTATTGCAACACTTACGAGGGTGGCCACAGATAGATTCACCTTGCTTCTGGACGGGCACTTTTACCATGACACATATGGTATTTGTCATTGGCGTATTGGCCGGGTTACTGTTCAGGAAAATCAGATGGTGCAGGCAGAAATTGAACCTTACGAGTTCTGAAAGAGATAATCATTTGTCTCAGGAACACAAGTATGCTGACGTAAAGTTGAATGTATCATATCAAGCAAGCATAGCTTGCTGCTTGTTTATATTAGCCACTCATGTCCTGAAGTTAGTGTTGTTTCACTTAAAAAGGGGACCAAGTGATTGCAAATATCCATATTTTCTACTAGGTGAAGGTTTACAGGTACTATCCTGGACGATACTGTCACTTGCAGTATTCAGTTTCAAGAATACCAAATCTGCAAAACTTCCATGGATAATCCGAGCATGGTGGATATTTAGTTTCATGCAGTATGTTACTACCATTGTATTTGATCTGAGGTCCATTTTATCAGGTCATGGAAATATAGGATTGAAGAAATGTACTGACCTACTTACACTAGTTACAAGCTCTTATCTATTTGCCATGTCAGTTAGAGGAAACACAGGCATTACCTTCCTTGGTGCAAGCTTAACAGAACCACGTTTAAGTCCTACAACTGGACAGCACACAGAAACAAAAAGGCAGTGTCTGTATGCAAGAGGAAGCCTTTCAGAACTTGTCACATTCTCATGGATGAGCCCTGTCTTTGCTATTGGATACAAGAGACCTCTAGAGGAGAGGGATATGCCAGATGTTGATGTGAAGGACTCTGCAGAATTCCTATCTGACACATTCAAAAAAATCATTTCAAATGTTGAGCGTAGTCATGGTTTAACTACTTCATCAGTCTATAGGGCAATGTTTCTTCTAATCAGAAGAAAGGCAATCATCAATGCAGGATTCGCAGCAATAAATGCAACTGCAACCTTTGTTGGACCATCACTGATCAATGACTTGGTGAAGTTCCTTGGAGGAGAAAGGCAGTATGGACTCAAAAGAGGTTACCTTCTTGCTGCTGCTTTTCTCAGTGCCAAAGTTGTCGAAACCATAGCTCAGAGGCAGTGGATTTTTGGGGCTCGACAGCTGGGGATGCAGCTACGAGCTGCTTTGATATCCCACGTCTATCAAAAGGGGCTCTCCTTGTCCTGCAGTTCGAGGCAAAAATATACAAGTGGAGAGATCATAAACTATATGAGCGTAGATATACAAAGGATATCCGATGTCATATGGTATGCAAACTACATTTGGATGTTACCCATACAGCTTTCTCTAGCAATCTATGTTCTTCATCAAAACCTAGGGGTTGCAGCCTGGGCTGGCTTAGCAGCAACACTGGCAATAATGTCTTGCAACATTCCACTCACAAGAATGCAGAAAAGGTTGCAAGGCAAGATCATGGATGCTAAAGACAACAGAATGAAGGCAACAACAGAAGTTCTTAGAAGCATAAAAATACTTAAGCTTCAAGCCTGGGACATGAAGTACCTCACAAAGCTAGAAACTTTACGAAGTGTCGAGTACAATTGGTTGTCGAAATCTGCACGATTGTCAGCTGTAACTCAATTCATATTTTGGGCTTCCCCTGGTTTTGTATCTTCTATAATGTTTGGCTTATGTATATTGATGGGGATTCCTCTGACGGCAGGAACTGTTTTGTCCGCTCTTGCAACATTCCAGATGCTACAGGATCCTATCTTCCAACTTCCTGACTTGCTTTCAGCATTTGCACAAGGAAAGGTTTCAGCTGATAGAGTAGCAAAGTACCTACGTGAGGAAGAATTGAAACCAAATGAAGTTACTGAACTACAAAGGTGTGATACAGACTGTGATGTGGAAATTGATCATGGAACATTTAGCTGGGAACTTGAGAACACATCCCCAACTCTAAGTGGTATAGAGCTAAAAGTTAAGAGGGGGATGAAAATAGCAGTATGTGGAATGGTTGGCTCTGGGAAATCCAGCCTTTTGTCATGCATACTGGGAGAGATGCGAAAGTTGGCAGGGACAGTAACGGTCAGCGGGAGAAAAGCATATGTTCCCCAAACTGCCTGGATCCTGTCTGGTACTATTAGGGACAATATTTTGTTTGGGAATCCATATGACAAGGACAAGTATGAAAAGATAATACAAGCTTGTGCACTGACAAAAGACCTTGAGCTGTTTGCAAATGGTGATTTGACAGAGATTGGAGAAAGAGGAATTAACATGAGTGGTGGACAGAAACAGCGAATTCAGATTGCGAGGTCAGTGTATGGGGAAGCAGATATGTACCTCTTTGATGATCCTTTCAGCTCTGTAGATGCTCACACTGGAAGCCACCTTTTCAAGGTTCTTACTTTTGACAAATACAGAACCAATGAATACTTAATTATGTAGTCACTGAGATGTTAATTCGATAATTTAGCTATTTCAGAATAGATATATTAACTACTTTCCTATTTGATATCTTGTATTATCTTTTGGAGGACCACTCAGGCAGTATCGTAAGCGACTGAAATAATAGCATTTTGCAGGATTGCCTAATGGGTCTTCTTAAAGACAAAACTATAATTTATGTGACCCACCAAGTCGAATTTCTTCCAGCTGCAGATCTTATATTGGTATGTATTTAAAATACACTTCGGCTAGCTAATCGCATCCAAAAGGTTAAGTATGCTAAGTAAATAACCACATGAATACAAAATCATAGGTGATGCAGGATGGGAAAATTGTGCAGAAAGGAAAATTTGATGAGCTCCTTCAACAGAACATAGGATTTGAGACCATAGTAGGAGCTCATAGCAAGGCCCTTGAGTCTGTCGTAAAAGCTGAAAGTTCCAGCAGATTATTATTGGCTGGTAACAAAAATTCAGTGGAAAGTGACAATGAGTTTGAGACAGAAAATGAAATGGATAACAAATTTCAGATTATGACAAAGCAAGAATCTTCACATGATGTCTCAGAAGATATCAATCAGAAGGGAAGGTTAACACAAGATGAGGAAAGAGAAAAGGGTGGCATTGGCATGACGGTTTATTGGGCATACCTGAGGGCAGTTCATGGCGGTGCCTTGGTGCCAGTAACAATTGGTGCACAATCATTCTTCCAAATATTTCAAGTTGCAAGCAACTATTGGATAGCATGGGGATCTCCCCCAACTTCTACAACAACCTCAAGAGTTGGATTAGGCCTCCTCTTCTTGGTATACATAGCACTATCCATGGGATGTGCACTGTGTGTCTTGATTCGGTCCTGGCTCGTATCGCTAGTTGGTCTACTAACATCAGAAAAGCTCTTCAAGAACATGCTCCATTGCATCATGCGTGCCCCTACGTCCTTCTTCGACTCCACACCAACTGGCAGAATTCTGAACAGGGTTAGTGCTGATGTAATTTCGACGATACTTTCATAGTTCATACTGCATGGCATGGTCACTCCTTTAAACTAATACTGGTATATTTACTGGTTATAGGTTTCCACTGATCAAAGTGTCCTAGATCTTGAAATAGCTATCAAACTTGGTTGGTGCGTATTTTCAAGCATAAAACTTCTGGGTACCATTGGTGTTATGTCCCAGGTTGCATGGCCAGTTTTTGCCATATTTATTCCAGTGACGGTGGCCTGTGTTCTGTATCAGGTATGCACTTTTGATAAAGATATTTAGTTCATTGGTACTTTGGTAGCCTGGTAGGCTCCTAAAGTGTTATTTTTATTCACTTCCAGTAAGCTGAATCAAGATATATTCTATATGATGTGCAGCGATACTACATACCAACAGCAAGAGAGCTGGCTCGTCTGTCACAAATCCAGGGGGCTCCAATCCTACACCACTTTGCAGAATCCCTTTCAGGAGCATCTAGTGTTCGAGCGTATGGACAAAAAGACCGTTTCAGGAAAGCAAACCTCATTCTTATCGACAACCATTCCCGACCATGGTTCCACAACATTTCTTCAATGGAGTGGCTCTCTTTCAGGCTAAACATGCTATCTAACTTTGTATTTGCCTTCTCTTTGACTCTGCTAGTCAGCCTTCCTGAAGGTTTCATAAATCCAAGTATGTTCTAGATTATATATATGCTCTTTATGGTTATAGGAATCTTAACTTACCATCGTACAGTAGTAGTCAAACTATTATACTATACATGCAGGTCTTGCTGGACTTGCGGTGACTTATGCATTGAACCTCAACTCACAGTTGGCATCCATAATTTGGAACATCTGCAACACAGAGAACAAAATGATATCAGTTGAAAGAATATTGCAGTACTCAAGGATCCCTAGTGAGGCTCCACTTGTAGTAGACTGCTGTCGACCCACAAACAGCTGGCCAGAAATTGGAGCTATCAGGATACGATGCTTGGAAGTATGTGTAACCCTGTTATGAATTACGACCCAACATGATTTCAGTAGGATATCTAAAAGATACCATTATGCAGTTCTCCTGCATTATTGTTCGAGAAAAGAAAGATAACATTAATCAGCAAAAAGTTAAAATGAACTCCAGTCTTAAGTTGACTTAAAATCTGAATCATCCACACACAAATAGATAAATCAAAATCCAAAAGTTGTGGAAAATGTTCCATGACAATACTTCATAAATCATAATTGGCAGTACCAAAGATAGAATCAGTGTACCTACAAAAATTTCAATAGAGAAAAGGAGCATGATCATGATAGCTTTCCATGCAAAATAGGAAGAAATTGAACATATGAGAGTGACAAATGCACAGGCAATAGAAACACAGTCATGCAACTGTCACTTTGTTTTCTCTAATTAAGTACTTCCTCCGGTTTTTTTACATATCACGTTAGGTTTGTCATAAGTCAAACCTGTCCAACTTTGACCAAATTTATAGAAAACTATAACAACAACTATACTACCAAACATATACACTATCAAAATATATTCCTTGGTGCATTCAACGAAACAAATTAGGTATTGTAGATGTTGTATTTTTTTATAAACTTGGTCAAAGTTGAACATGCTTGACTTAGGACAAACCTAATGTGACATGTAAAAAAAATCCAGAGGGAGTATTTATCTAAAAACATACGATTTCCTTATGTTTCTTGGAATACTGGCACTTTCTCAAATGGAGCCATCTAACATGACCCTTCACTTCAACAGGTTCGATATGCAGAGCATCTGCCATCTGTTTTGAGAAACGTATCTTGTATAATTCCAGGAAGGAAGAAGGTGGGGATTGTAGGACGTACTGGTAGCGGAAAGTCTACTTTGATTCAAGCACTTTTCCGGGTAGTTGAAGCAAGGGAAGGAACAATAGAAATTGACAGTATTGATATCTCCAAAATTGGGCTTCATGACTTAAGAGGCAGACTTAGCATCATCCCACAAGATCCGACCATGTTTGAGGGCACAGTGAGAGGAAATCTGGATCCACTGAATGAATACTCTGATCAACGTGTATGGGAGGTAAATTAATCACCTGTAGAAAACATCATGATGATATAATGCAGTAATTATAACATTATAAAAAGAGGGAGACTAACTATTAATATCAATAGGTAAACTGGCAAACAGTCATTATTTTGCTCATACTGCAGGTGACAGAACAAATTGCAGGTCTAACAATACCTCTTTTAGTTTATGTATAGTGATTGTGCTAATACTTTCAACTAGACCAAAGTATACATGACCTTTTGTGTTGTTTCGTACAGACTGCAACTAGATCTGAACGTACAACCTGGACTGATCTTTACAGTGAAAACCGAAACTGAAAATTTAGAGAACCTTGGTGATCAAAAGTTAAACGCTCTTACTCCTAACATATGATCAACAATCTGGTTTATTTTCCTCTGGAACAGATATTGGACAAATGCCAGCTTGGTGATATAGTTCGGCAGAGCCCAAAGAAGCTGGACTCCGCAGGTAATGCACCCTCTTTTGGTTCAGCAGCAAAATGTAACAGAAGTGTTCAGTGCTTAGAAATGGGTTGGTTATTGTTGTGTGCTAATGCTGCTATCTTCTTGAAATGATCATGATAATTTTCTCCTGCAGTTGTAGAGAATGGGGAAAACTGGAGTGTTGGACAGAGGCAGTTGTTTTGCCTTGGAAGGGTTCTCCTAAAGAGGAGCAGTGTTCTTATCCTCGACGAGGCAACTGCTTCAGTTGACTCCGCCACTGATGCAATTATACAGGAAACAATCCGCAAGGAGTTCAGGGATTGCACGGTGCTGACAGTTGCACACAGGATTCACACTGTCATTGACAATGATCTCATTCTTGTTTTCAGCGCTGGTAAGCCACACATCCTTGATGGATGCAGAAACGTTCTATTGAATACAGGTTACTAGATAGACCTTGCTTTCATGATTACTAAACTGCATAATTTTTTTCCTGACACGTAGGAAGAATGATAGAATATGACACACCATCGAGGCTGCTGGAGAACAAGAACTCCGAATTCTCCAGACTCATCAAGGAGTACTCATGGCGATCTAAGAGCTTCAATAGCAAAGTATGAAACTGAATAATGGCGACAATATAGGACTGTACCAAACAAGATCACCACACACTACAGAATGAAAACACCCAAAACTAGGAAGGCTACTCAACAATGCATATGAGAATATGAGATCCACGGTCTGCCTGGGCGGGTGTGCAGGATAGCTCTTAGATTCATCTGACCCACAAATGTGAAGCAATGTCTAATACTCTAATCTACCATGAGGTGCATGCTGCACGCAACTGGCACCTGATTACAAAATGAAATCGTCTGCAGAAGCAACGAGATAATACCTAGCTATAAGTTCCATGCAAAATGTGTGCATAGGAAAAAAAAACTCTGCACAAAGTTGGAGGATCATTCCACAGGCAACAACACGAGAAATAAGGTAGAATCATAACCGATATTTCCGGAGGAAACTTTTGCGCGGGACGCGTCGGCCCTGGGGTCGGGGCATTCCGTCGAGCAGGTGGCGCGCGCCGCGGGGCTGCGAGAAAAGGCAAACCCATCTGAGCAAAAGAATTGTAGTAAGAATATATGGAGACGGATGCTTAACAGATAACAGCTCCTGGAGTCCTGCTACCTGCTGGGCTTTATGGGATGCTTTGTGGAATTGTAGTAAGAACGCATATGGATATCCTGGAGTCAGCTATCTGGCGGCGGTTGAGGCGGGAACGTTGTAGTGACGGGCAGACTAGCGAGTGCATGACCGAAGACGACAAACCAGCTGCCGCTGTTGGCTTCAGAGCGCAGCAGGCCAGTCCACCACGTCGAACAAATACAGCCCACCACGTAAAACATCTTTCTATAAATCTTAGACCGAGTATAAAAACCAAATTCCGATTGCATTATAACATTTTTGTACGAGATGATATTATTTTATGATATTGAAAACAAGATCATACTTGACTATTTTATATGATTATTATTTTTCTATATTTTACGAAGCTAGAACATATCTTGCGAACAATAAGAAAAACAAATAAATATTATCTGTGAACAAATAATTTCACATCATGAACAAATTAATCTACAAGTGAACAAATACCTCCAGACAAAATCATTTTACATGAAAACAAATACGAACAAAATTATCGTAAGAGAGAACAACTTAGTCCAAAAAAGAACAAGTTAACATTCCGAACAAAATGAATCTGTGGCGGATAAATAATTTATCATGGTGAACATGTAAGTATATATATAAAAAAGAAAAGTTATAAAGAAAAAAGAAATAGAATTGAAAAATATAATAAAACAAAAGGAAGGAATAAATATAAAAAGGAACAAAGAGGGGGGTGGGCCGGGGGGGGGGGGGGGGGGGGGGGGGTGGAACCCACACCAAGGGGAAAGGGAAAAAAGGTTGGGGGGAAAATCCATTAGGAACAAATGCGCGCATCCCTCCTGTGATTTAGGCCTGCCTTTAAGGATTGGAGGACCGTTACATTTATCCAAAATCACCAATCCGTGGCCCGGCACGTCTCACACAAAAACCCTAGATCGAAAGAGGACAGACCCCACTTTCATATTCGGGTACAAATAATAATTCTTTAAGAAACTAGCCTTTCTCTCAATATGTTTCCTATAAAATCGGAATTTCTCAATAACATTCTTGCCAGAGTATTTTATACAGTTCCGTTTCTTGACTAAACGAGGACATATGTTTCGTTGTAAGTCACGTGAATTGGCTGGACTTGCTGTTGCAATCCGTCAATGAGAATCAGACGCTCTGTCGAAAATTTGGTAAGGTGAGACAGGATATCCTCGATTTTGAAACAGAGCCTAATAGGATCATAATCTATTTGATAATCATCCTATATGGTTTACGACCTCTCAAATATACATGCACTTTTTCTACTACATACTCATTAAGTGAAACATAAAATTCGATC
>NC_028456.1:13166116-13191861 GCF_000263155.2 Setaria italica | reverse complement strand
GTGGGGGGGGGTGGCGGGGGGTGGAGCGCACACGAAGGCGAATGAGAGACATGGTTGGAGGGAAATCCTATAGCTTACACGCCTGTCAATCCCTTAGCGTTGCTGCATGCTGCTTCTCACGACGGCTAGCCTCAGTTGCATCCACCAGTCTATTATTTGAGTGATCGGCCGCTTTAGATCCGAATCGCAGAGCCAGCATGAGGTATGCCCCGGCATCCTAGCTCGGCGATGTCATCGGTCAGCAGACCATAGGTCCATATCATCAGTCGGTTCCCAAATAACAGAGCAAGGTAGCAAACTATTAGCGTAGTTTTTTTTCTCTTCTCGTTACACTGAGAAAAAACATGGTAGTATATATGTATCAAATTCGTTTTATTTGGATAGTTTCGTTCTGAAGTAAGATAAAGAAAAATTATAATAACGTGGGAACATCGGTAAGTTGGAAGGTAAATATTCAGGGTTCAGAATCAGGGCTCCACTAGTTGGTACTCCATTCGTTTCAAATTGTAGGTCGTTTTAATTTTTCTAGATTCTAGACATACACTGTATATAAAGATCAAGTAATAGGAAGTATAAGTAGTATTATTCAAGTAACAAGGCTCGTATGAATGCATTGGGGAGAGTGGAACTTCGCCATGGAGTTCTTCTTGCATACCTTTCCTTTACTTTTCTATATAAAGATCAGGACAGTTGCTGTTGAGTCGATCTCTTTTATGAAACGGGTTTTCTTCCACTTCGATACGTAATACCATAAAGATCCACAACTATTGTTTCTTGAGCCGAGCTGGTAGCTCACAACAATTACTACTACCGTATACTTCTCTATAAATAAATGCATCGTAGCCATCCTTTGTGTGTGCCTATTCCATCTCCCCAACGCAACATATATATTCCTCTTTAGCATAGGGATTCGAATAATTTCTCCCTTGTAGTGATAATACTTTGAGAACGAGAGGCCTCAGGAACCGAGCCATAGCATCATATTACTGAAAAACTCAACTTTTTATTGGAGATTGTACATGATGGTGCGAAGGAAGTGCCCTTTCTAATTTCTAGGTCAATGAGTATTAGCCATCGGGCAAGTTGCCTAACACTGAAAGAATATATAATTAACCAAAAGAGTACAAACATCTGTAGAAAGATCAAGACTCAAACCTAGATTGCTAAATTCATTCGTAAGGATCTAACCAATTGGAACTCCGCTCATTTTGCTTGTAACGAGCATTCATGAGTATGTCGTTTTATTAAACTTGCAGGGGTTTGCTGAAAGTTGAAAGCAAGAATCACGTCTGATTTGGCATGAATCATGACAAAAGCATCATTACAACTGGCTTCATCACCTTGAACATAACTTATGTAGGCAAAGTAAGGAAAAAAAACTTTGTCTGGAGTTGCTACCTACTCAAACTGGTGAGGGAATTGAACAGATCAGTTAATTCAAATCTCACGTAAAACTATATGGTTAGTTTAACTATTCAAATGGTTTTACTGCCCTATACTCACATCCAATTTAATCATATTGTCAGTTGATTAAATTTAGTTCATTCAACTAAATGTGCACATGACATATCTTTTTGTTCATATATGCAAATATTTAGAATGAAGAACTAGTGTCTTATTATTTCTTTACGTGCAGTGGTTGTTTCCTTCTACAAAGAAAGTAGAAACTACTGAACATTCACTGTACCAATTTGTATTGCCAGAGTATGCTAGCTCACGGAAAATTCTGGAGTCATTTGTCCAGTGGTTTGTCTGTTACAGGAGATTTAGTTCAACAGCATTGCTGTCTGCAAAGTAAATGCCACTGACTTCAGGAAATAAATTTCATGATGCTATGCCGGATAACATACTAGGACCCCCCACCAGGGGCGGTCCTGAGATTTGGAAGGCCCGGGGTGAAGGTAAAACTTGAAGCCTTTAATATAATGTTTATAACAAATATATATATATATATATATAATATTATCAATAAATATTTAAATGTATCTAAAAACAATATTCATATCAAATTATTTATACATATTACCTTAAAAGTTTCTTCTAATATTTCTCGATATTTATACCTATCAAATTTACAGTACTAAAATTATTATAAATACCCAATAGTTATAAATCAGTTGAGATTAAATAACTTGTGATAGTAAATTAATAATTAATGGTACGGAGAATTGAGGAATTAGCAATCGAATCACCTGGTCACAGAAGCGAATTGGCACCAACCGTAAGGTCCGCAAGTAACAAGCTGATTGGTCGCCGCGGAGTGGTTAGGAACAGCAATCGCCGGGCCACCGGGTTGTGCGCGCGTGTGTATACAGCGATGAATACCGTACCTGGATGATGGCGCAGACGCAGTCCAACAACCAGTCGTTGATGCACACGACGTGGCGGTGGCCCTGGCGGCGATCAGAGTTTTAATTGCGATTTGGATAATCCTTATGATCCCTGGCGGCGGCCCTTGCTGGCAGCGATCCCCTGGAGGCTCCCTGGACGATGCGTACGAGTTTTGGCGCTGGCCCCCGCGGCAGCCTCCAAAGACGACACGTACGAGTTTTGCCTGGCGGCAGCCCTCTACACGACGTGTACGAGTTGCGTGACTACGTTCAGCGTTCGTTGCTATTCCCATCCTAATCCTAATTCCTAACTCGTTTGACACTTGAACCTAGGGTGGGCCCCTGGGATTTGGGGGCCCAGGGCAAGCCCCCCCCCCCCCCCGGCCAGGGCCGGCCCTGCCCCCACACTACAAAAAGATCAATGCTAGAGGCGTTTGGCATGCACTTCCACGGATTCAAACTAGCGAGGAAATATAACCAATCAATTTATTCAAATTACATATATGGCGTCCATAACTAGTCAGCAGTGACAATTATATATTGTGCAGTTGAATCACCAGGCATTCTATTGCAGCATGTTCTCTCATTTACAATCTTTTACTAAATTGACACAGCATATTCATTTGTTTGCACAGATACTTCAAATCATGTCCTTAGTATTTTTTTTTGTTTCTTTCCCGAAAAATTGAATTTCCCAGTTGCTGCACTGATCGATATGAATCAATGGAGTAGGTTCACACTAAAAGCTCAAAGTCTTTGGACCAATTCCTTGTCAGGCCATGTTTAGTTGCCCAAGTTGGGACCTCCCAACTTGGGAGTTACTGTGCAGCCGAAATTTGGCTTGCCAAATTCTGGAGCTCCAAACTGGTGCCCCCCAAACTTTGCAATGCACTGTTGAATCATTATAGCAGCCACTGTTTCACCATTACAACACAATTCAGCATTGGCCCATGCATGTTGTCCTCAAAAAAATGCACTGAACCAACAAATATGACAACACAATTCATTACTGTTTGAACAACAAAAATTCAACGAAAATATTCTCAAGTGCACCACAAATTATTACAGATTAACAACACCGAAAATTATTACACCGAATCACAAAGTACATAAACAATTTCATGTCCTCAAACACAAATTATTCAAGACCTAGCAAACAAATGTTCAGCAAGCATGTCTCGGAATGCATTCATGCTTGCCATGTCCGCACTCTCCGGCGCAGGCACTGTTTCCGGCTGATCCTGAGTGCCTTCAACAGGCACATAGTTCATGTTGCTATCCACTATACCAAAGTGACTATCAAAGTCACCATTAATCCTAATGAAGTTGTGCAATGCCATGCATGCACATATAATCCGTGTCTGTGTTTCAGGTGGATAGGCCGGGATGTCCAACAATATGCGCCACTTCATTTTCAACACTCCATACGCCCTTTCGATGACATTTCTAAGAGATGAATGGGCATAGTTGAATACCTCCTTCATACCTTGTGGTTCTGGCACGTTTTGAAAGTCTTGGATGTGATACTTGGTCTGGCGGTAAGGAGCTAGGAAGCCGGTGCGGTTTGCGTACCCCGAGTCCACCAAGTAGTATTTCTCTATAGGAACAGTACATACCTGTAAGTTTACAATGGTTGTATTAGAAAACACTAGTGACCTAGAAACAGTTGTGTGTACCTCTAGGTGGCTTTGGGAACTTGTCGCTGTAAGTTGTCATTGCATCGTCAAACACCCTCATGTCATGCACTGAACACGGCCACCCAGCAAGCACAAATGTGAAAACCATATCCAAGTCACAAGCGGCCATGACATTCTGGGTTGTCTTGCCCTTCCTACACATGTGCTGCATAAACTTTGCACTTGGCACTACTACAGGGATGTGAGTGCCATCTATTGCCTCTATGCATCCCTGGAATTCAGGGTAGAACCTATTGTTTTGCAGCCTAGGATGCATTGTTCTAAACTCTGTGTCCCTAGGTTTAATGATGTCGGTTGAGAGGTCTACTAGAGAAGTGAGGACTTTGTAGAATAGCCTATGAACAGTACCTAGTGACCTCTCAAATCTGTCCTCTGCTTGCCTAACAGATTGTGGTGCCCCACATATCCAAAGGAACAATCCTAGAGCCTCAATAGTGCTAGATTTATTTGATGCAGTCAGCCCATACTCAGATGTCAACAAGTCATGCAGCCTATAAAACATGTGGGGGCTCATCCTAAACATGGTGTAGCAGGATGTTTCATTGGCAAGCTTGTTAACTACCCATTGCTCCCCAGTCAATGGTGGATTCCTATAGGGTGCTCTATTGCAATACTTGTCGATATGAATAGCATATTCATACGTACCATAGATAAATGGTGCTTCATCATCGTCTAATACCACCAATTCCCAGAATAGGTCCCACCACTCGGCCAGCAACTTCTCCTCCTCCTCCTGGTCCTCCACCTCCTCCGCTTGGGCACCAAAATGAGCAGGAACATCCTGGGCAGTCCAAAACAACACAGCAAAAGTTAGCACAAAGAAATTGGTAGCCACAATAGTAATTGCTGCTACCTTGAGTCAAATGACACCCATCTGAAGACAGAGGCAATAACTTTAACAACCATCAACCAAACAGCTCTAATGCACTACCATGCTGTTAATAACCATGCTGTTCATATAGGATTAGCCAACACAGGTCATCAAATGTTCATCCTCACAACATAAACAATACCAACACATATTAATTCAACAACAAGACATAACACAAAAGACATGCCAAGCACACACAAAAGACATAGGGTCTGGTTTACACCATAGCAGCATATTTCTTGATCATTGGGAGCCTTGCTTCAACAGGTGTGCACAGGTAGATGTTGCGTAGGTCATCATCCATGCAGATCATGATGACACCATCCCAGAGTTGTCCTTCCATCAGGTGCACTCCAAGCTCTGTCGCTGAATCTGTGACAAGTTTCTGGTCTTGCTTCCTAGCCTCCTCTCGGTGCTGCTTCTTGTCGATCACAACCTCAACCTCCTTCATCTTACCTTCCAGGGCCCTTTGGATAATTGATGTCCTGTGATCGTAACTGGAGTTGAACTTTGTCATGTTGTTGTTCATGTTCCGAACAACAGGCCCCTTGTTCTTCTTGCTGGGGCTTGTAGCAATGCTGCGGAAGCTGCTTGAGCTCCTCTTGCTCCCACTGCTGATTGGGGTGCCACAGCTGCGAGGGGTGCCACAGTCATCATCAGCAGCATCTTCCTCGCCGCTGCTGATGAAGTTGATCTGTCGGCTGACCCCTGGAACAAATGACGTCTCTCCAGTCACTGCTACTCCACAGAACATGCGGTCCAGCTCGTCAATGTATTCTGGCCATCCATCCTTGAGGTCATACCAGTCCGCGTGCCCCTGCATTGCAAATAAAAAGACACAACCATTCAGTAGGCAAGACAGGAACGAAAGGAGTAAACATGCGGTGTTCACATATCACTAACCCTGCTATTGTTGCGCCACCAGTTATCACTAGCAACCATAGAGCCATCTTCTCGGCGCCCCAAGCCTATGCACTGTGTCCGAAGATGTTGGATGAACTGCCAAAGCAACTTCAGCTGCCTGTACTTGTACCCAAATTGCTCGCTGTTCCTGAACTTGCCAGTGGCCGCTTGGAACTTCTCCTGGACATCTTTCCAGCCCCACTTGCTCATGTTCCCGCTCTTGCAGTTGCCCAACTCGATTTGCTGACAGTACAGCTCACAAAACAGCTGTGTATCCTCTTTAGTCCACTTCGCCCTGCTAGGCTCATTCTGTGCACAATGCAATTGAACAAGCAATGCATGAACTCCTATTGACAGTATGCATGACTAAGCAATACAGATTAACAACACCAGGGATAAATGTAATTGAACAACCAATGCATTAAATCATATTGACAGAAACCATCACTAACCAATACATTTCATGCACACCAGGCATAAATCATGATAGAACAAGCAATGAGAGAACTCCAAATGACAGTAACCGTGAGTAAGCAATACAGTTGATGCACACAACGGTTTCATGTACGCGGCACCACATATACAGATCATGGAAGTACAGAGGGGGAGTGGGAACAAGTACCGGATTGAGCTCGGCTGCCCCTGCTGGAGCCGCGCCACGACGCCGGGAACCGCGTGTCCTGGCCGTAGCACGACGCTGACGAGGCAAGGGAGCCGGGGCCTGCTCACCGCTGCCGGAACCATCTCCGGCGGGAGGCCCGACCCGGCTGCTGCCGCCTCCTCCAACTCGGTCGCCGGAGCGAAGGATGCCTTCGTAGTCGTTCATGTTCGGCCACTCGGAGGAGGCATTGAGGTTGAGGCCGGCCATGCCCAGCTGGCTTGGGGTGGGCAAGCTGGACGACAGGGTCTGCTGCGGCCCGGAGGAGAAGTGGTTGTACGCACCGCTTCCGGAGCCTGGCGGCGCCAGGGAGAACAAGTTCCTAGTGGGGTGGCCGCCGTCGTAGTCGGGGACGTTGCCGAAGTCCAAACCCGAAGAGGCATCTCTGTATCCGCCGGCGTTGAAGGGAGCGGGGTTGCCGGATCCGCTGGCGTTGAAGCCCGCGGGGAGTCGGGATCCGGTGGCGGTGAAGCCCGCGGCGAGTCAGGATGATCTGGCGGTGAAGCCCGCGGGGAGTCGGGATCCGCTGGCGGTGAAGCCCGCGGGGAGTCTGGATCCACCGTCGTTGAACTCCGCGCCGTCCCCTTCCTCGTTGAAGTGGTCCATCGCCGCAGCCTGGGTCAACAACGGTGCACCCGGTACCGGACGCGGTGCAGCGGACCGAGTACGTCCTGGATCTGGTGGTGGAAAGGTGGATTGGAGCGGATGCGGCGAGCTCCTGGTGGGGGAGTGGGACAGCGGCTGAGGGGGACAGATCTAGGTGGGGGAGAGGCGACCGCGGCGGGGGAGAGGGGAGCGGCGCGGGGGAGGGGGGAGAGCGGCGGGGAGGGGGCGAGCGGCGCGGGCGAGGGGGAGATCTGCGGGGGAGACGAGAGCGGCGCGGGCGACGGGGATATCGGCGGTGGAGCGGACACCGGCGGGGGGAGAGGGCGAGCAGCGCGGTCAAGGGGGAGAGCGGCGGGGGAGACCACACCGACTGGGGAGAGGGCGAGAGGAGCGGGGGAGGGGCGAGAGCGGCGGGGAGGGGGCGAGCGGCGGGGGAGAGGCGAGCGGCGCGGGGGAGAGGGAGCGTGACTGCGGGCGGTGCTAGGGTTGGGAGTGCGGCCGGTCATCTGCCGCTGGATAAGGTTGCGAATTTTGGGCCGAAATCGGGCCATCCTAAAGGCCGAGTTTGCATCGAAGTTTGCCAGGCCGTTTACTTCAAAACTCCCAAAAGGAGGCCCAAACACTGTACAAAGTCCGATTCGGACCTCATCTAAACAAGGCCTCAGTTGCAGGAGGCTTTAGTTCAACATCATTGAAGTCCATGAAGAATTTGCTGGTGACTCCAACAACTTGAGGATGCAATGCCAGATAACATATTGTGGCTGCACCCTGCATCGTGCATAAAGATCAATGCTAAGTCACGGGTAGAGTTAGAGCAATTGGAAATATCACACAACTACATAAATTTCTAAGTTTGGCAAGGAAACTTCATTCAATTGCTAGGATGGTAGAATAAGTTAATTCTTGTTTTTTTTTCCATTCTAGCTTGGCTTGTGAATGAAAAATTCAAAGCACTCCTAGTTTGCTATGCCTAAGGTCACCAAATATATCATAAAAATACCCCTCCCCCACTTTTCTAGACATACAGTACAACCTCTATTTTGCCTGAGGAAAAACCCAAGAAAATTAGTGAAAATATGAAAAGAGTGACCATCCCGTGCTCGTCTTCTATTTATCCCTAGTACATTATTAATTCCTGCCAGTAAGGATTCCATATATACACGCGACCTAGCAGTAAACATGTAAAATCATTATATCATGCTAATAATATCAGTTACGTTAGACCCAATTGTATCCTCTGTGGGCCTGTATCCAATTTTTATAGCCAGATACATACGGTACCTAAAGAGTATTCACATATCTGATCATGCATTGTTCGCTAATCAATTATTTAGATGGTTATGTTTTTGATAAATTGAAAGAATTGCATTGTATGCGCATAGATCAGTTTTAAAAGTTTGCACACTTAAAAGACTACTGGTCGCAGGGCAGGATATTGGAACTACGATATCGTAATATAATTCTCGGCATTGGGTCGGTGATATAAATTTCTATGATTCTTCAAAGTAAAATAACAATGCTTTTAAGGTACTAGTGGTACTTGCAGGTACTTTTCTTTCTTATCCTTTTAAAAAAGAATTAAATAGATTTACACAATATTAAAAGGGCATCATAGGAACTTCTCACTATTTTTTACTTGGTCCCACCAAATTACTACTTCTTGGTACTTCTCTTAGGTATTTCATGGTACTTCCTTTGTTTCCACCGTTCGATTTCGCCGGATGGACGGCTCTCATTTTTTTCAAGCACTCTAAAATTTATAAAATAACAAAATTAAAATTTTAATATAAGAAAAATGAACACTGCAACTTATTTTCTATGGAGAGAATAAAACATCACTGCAGTCTTACTTTTTCAACCCTTCTAAATACAAGTTTAGTAAGCGGAGAAAGGATATCTGAAATGAACATAAAAAGAATAGAAATGAACTCCATGTACAGGGTACAGCATTAAGTCAAACTCATTATGACCATATTTTAGAGACTATATATAATTAAGTCAAATCAACCCAGGAAATACCCTCACAAACATTTCCTGCACAAAACCAGACAACAACGTCTTTACACTGATCGTAACTGTCAGCACAAGAATGTCAAGGAGGATATGCTCCATCCTCCAGTATTGATGTACAACTTTGGTTATTAAATTTAAGACTAATTTTGCCGGTTAACTTTGTAGAAATGTCCAACATCCGCAAGATCAACCCTCTGGGACATACATCAGACTTCCTGGTGCCATACATCCAAATAGATATACAGTGCTCTTCATCAAGTCCAAAACGAAACAACTATTTAACCAGATAAACAGTAAATGTTTTTTCTTTGGACCAGAAAATGAAATATATTAATATTCAATGATATAGTAAATGTTCTTCCTTTGGAGTTGGTGCCATAATAATTCATACTACCGTAGCCAATGCTCCTCTGTCAGTCGACAATACTTTACTATATATTATATATACATATCCAAGGAGTCGTGCCTGAATGCCTATTTGCTCATTGTATTGTAGCATTTTGCTGTTTCATGGTTGCTAGAATAATTTTCTTCCATTGACATACAGAGAATTTTATGGGAATGAGAGGTCTCGGAAGGCTAGTTGCACCATGTACACCTGTTATTGTGAACCTTCTAGTAGGGATAGCCAGGGTTGCTGTTACCATATCTCTCTTTTTCCATGAACTCATCTGCCTGACGTCCTGATGGTGCAGAATCGTAAGAACTAGTTTCCATGTTAGTTCAGACTGATTATGGGCCTGCAAAGCCCTATGTAGAATGAATTAGAGAACGGAAGAAAAGCCCGAGCTTTACCTATGATGCACTAATTGCCTATGAATATAAAAATACTCATCTCATTAGCTCTTTTTAACTATCTCATTAGTATTTGAAAGAACCTTCTTGCCTATGAATTAGTATAATGATTGGTCAACAACTGATATTTTGCTACCACTAAAACAAGAAAGAGATTATCTCAATTATAAAATTAAGACGATGTCTGAAGAATGGAATTTTAAAAATGAATAATTCACTACGCCAAAAATGATTTGTACTGGCACATCAAAATTAGTGTGTTGTCGGGCAAAATTAGCACCCGCCGGCACAAAGATGATCGGGACCGCCGGGCTAGTGCCCGCCAGCACAGTTTTAGTGATGGCTTATCTTCTCACAATATTCATTAATTTTAAAGTTTGATTGTGTCAACGTTTGATGCATGTTAATTTATTCATATGGTACCACCTTAGTATCGTTATACTCTTGCACATTGTTCATTTACCCGTCGGATACCTCGATAGTGAGATATAGTGTATGCTATAGTATATATCGATCTATGTGGTTTTTTCTTTTTCCAGGGGTTAAGTTTACCATCATCTCCGTCCTACCGTAATGAATGGTGCCAATGCAGCTCTCCTGATCTCAATTTGGGGGTGGGGGTGGGGGCCGCAAGTACCTCTGCATTTGCATCAAAACTTCGAACTGCCAATCGGATACATCCAATGGATTTCTCTGTGAGGAACCTCCGAGTTACGCCATTTAATCAAGTCATCAACCTTTGATCAACTCAACTAAATAAGAACAATTCTAGTCCTCCTTAAGATGGTGTCATGAGCATTGCCCAGGATTTATACCCACCTCACAAGCACAAACAATATAAACATCATTACGATATAGCAATCCATACATAGTCCATCACATTACAGTAACAAGTTCATAGAGTTTGCAACGGAAAGTTCTATCCTCACGCTCATACGATACAACACAATAAGAAGGTTAACACTATATATGATGATAATACCCTTCCTATAGCCATGGCCATCACTTCTTACCCGCACCTCCGCCCGCGGGGAAGAAGTACCCAAAGACGACCTTCGGCTGTGGATCACCTGCAACAACTTAATGGCGCATCATGAATACAAAAGGTACTCAACAGTTCTTATCCAAATATGGGTATATAGTTTCCCAACTCTCAAGGAGAATGCATTTGGTTAAGTAGCAAGGAATGGTATTGGTAAATAAATTTGTATAAAAAAACATCTACATTTCATCAAGTTATAATACGTAAAGACATGTGATTCTATGATCTCTAAGTCAAGCATCAAGTAATTGCGATACGTAAATGTGATCATGACATGAGCTCAATCTTCCATGAACTACATTCGGTAACTCTATGTTAAAGTCCAAGTACATGAGCGTGCTCTTTGACTGGGAGCGCGACTATTGCAATAGATCGTAACCCTGCAGGGGTGTACAAATTTTCTCACACGAGACACAAGACCAACGACCATAACCCCGGCCGAGGATAAGTGTTGATTCATGCCCCCGACCATTCACATACCCACACTCAGCTATAAACGAACAGTTGGAATGGATAGATGCACCGGACACGGACGATCACACCTCATCTCATCCTGCACCGAATCCGGTCAAGGCAAGGTGCGACTTATGCAACTTGACTTGCCATTCCCATATTAAGCATGTGGTTTATATGCATTAGTGCTCAAGTATCACAGTGATGACGACCGGGCCTTAACCACTTAAACAAGACTAAGTCAAGTGAGCTCCAATCTCAACATGACCCTACCATTCTTGCTCAAGTTCAATTCATCATTCATAGTTGCTCAATTTTAATCCATTCATAGCTAACCAAGTATTATTTAACAAGTATCCTATAACTCGCGAGTGGTGGTGACCTTGCCACTTCTCGACTTCTACCGAAGCTAAGCATGGATAAGCAATTCAAATTCGTGACACCTACACAAGCATACTCGCCTAGAAGGAGTTGTCTAGATCAAAGATGGATAATGCATCAAGTAGGAGCTAAGCATACATAGTTATTAACTCACGTGCATGCAAAACACATATACATCATTGATCCAAAATAGGTTAAGAGATACTTAGGTGCTTGCCTTGATTCACAAAGGAAGCTTCGTTGACGACAGGCTCCGGCTCGAGCTCACCCTCCTCTTGCTCCAACGATTCGACCTCTACATGAGTGCAATGATGCTTGATAAGTAAATATGCCATGAATAATTGCAATGGTACGAGTATGACATGATTAAGCTTGTTTTAGCATTGTTAGATAATCATATAAAGGTTTGGTTATAGCATGTATAAGTAGGTGTTACTAGTGCAAAAGTATAGGTGCTGGAATCGTGAGGGGCGGACCGTCTCCCTCAGATTGGCGGACTGTCCGCAGTACAAAATTTAGCCGACTCAAGTTTTGTGCAGAGGCTTTGGTGAGTTAGTTTTTGAATAGCAGACTGTCCGTGGTTGAGGGGCGGACCGTCCACCGTACAAAAGTACCTAGGGACATGTTTTTGCATAGGCTCTGGTGGTTTCACGGGTGGGAGACGGTGTGCCACACCGGCGAGCTCGACAGCGGCGACTCCGGCCACGATTTTGGATGGGGTTTGTTTTTATGTTTCTTGGGAGTGCCTAGAGTCCATCCCAAAAGGTGGATTCGACATGCATCAAGGTTTGGAAGCTCTATGATTTGGCTTTAAAGAGGTTCAAGAACTTGAATCCCTAAGCAGTGGGGATGGATCGGGGATGGAGATAGCTCACGGGTGACGAGCAATACTCCAGTGAGGGGCCGCAGGTTGGCGTAGGGCGGCGTTGGGGAAGCTTGAGCTCGTCCTTGACCTTGAACTTGGAGGAGATGAAGGAGATGGAGGAAGAAGGCTTGGGGAAGCTTCTTGCTAGTCCAAGGAAGAAGATGAAGTTGGGGTGGTGCTACTCGCCGGCATCGAGCTTCGGTAGTCCTCTGGCGAGGTTGAAGGTATCCAACGGAGGGAGCTACAGGGGCTCCTCCTTGGCTTGGGGTGGGAGAGAGAGGATGTTTTGGGAGAAATGAGAGTGGGCCAGCTGAGAGAGGCTCAGCTCGGGCTGTCATGTGGGGCCATGGGGTGTACGTGGCGCGCGAGTTCTGCGACCTCGACACGCACCAGCTCAGTTGAACTATTCTACGGCCTGTTCGCTTCAGCTTATTCAGCCGGCTTATCAGCCACCAAACAGTATTTTTCTCTCACAACAAATCAGCCGTTTCAGCTTTTCAGCTGGCTTATAAGCTGAAGCGAACAGGCTCCTAGTTTTGAGGAGGTGAGTTCTGTGGAGTCACGGACTGTCCGCGCTGGAAGACGAAACAGGGTTTTGAACTATTCTGGTTGACTAAAGTCAGATGTGCTTATGTGTACGGTGGACCATCTGGAGTCGAGTGGCGGACCGTCTGCCCGTGCAAAGAGAACCGAGCTTAACCCTATAATTTACAAGTTTTTAAGCATAACTTAATCAAGATTAATGCTTAATGATGCTCATGATGACATGCTTTACCACGAAGCTTAAAAGGGGCTGGTACATTCTAAATTCCCAAATGTAATTGGCATGACCTATGTTATTTTGCCTCTATACCAACTATTTGTTGTACCACCTATTGCGCACATGGATCATCGTGTATCCTGTATTCCTGTATAACCTTGCTCTGTTTCATCGGCAATCTGTTACTGTTCTAGTAAATGTAGACAATAAATCTTTTAGTTTGGCCGGTCTTTCAAAATAACCCATGGATATTTTGAATTAGAATCGTGTCCTTTTAGGTACCAAAATAATTTTCCTTTGAGGCTGAAATGTCAAACAGACTTATATTAATGAGTAGCTGACGATTAAATTGCCCCAGCTCACCCGGAGAAAAAAGTGTAGTGTAGTACTACTACTTATTATTTCCATCGCCTCTCTACAAAACCCTTATACATACATCGTAGTAATCATGTGTGTTCCTTTCCTGTTTCCATTGAAACATCTTGATATTTTAGCCAAGCTTATTGACTAGAATAATTTTGTCAATTGTTCTATAGCATATACTAGTGGCCACTGACAGTAAGAATAAGATTTTACTCACTCAAGAACTTTGAAAGCAAATACATCCTGAGGCAGCACAATGCTTACATATAAATTCAGTAGTTGATGCAACAACCATGAATAAGGCATTCCTAACTAACCATAACTTTGAAAGACAGAAAAGTAATATATAAAAAAACATTTTATTCATAACGTCGTAAATAGGTTAAGAGTTGCAAGAATTCGAAATTAGCAATGAAATAAATCCAATCGCTTTATTCAAATTCTATATAGGTGGCATAAACACCATTTAGTTCCAACTCTCTTCCAATAATTTTTATACCACCTATTGTATACCTGGGTAACATTGTATCCCATGTAACCATGTACTCATTCATTTGGAATCTAGGTTTTGTGCTATACACTTTTTGTACAAACATGTGAAGACATTACAGTTCCTCTACATGGTTTTCTTTTTGGAAATAATACTACACATGTCTTATACGAATTTGTATCAGCGGAGTAGGCTCATACTAAAATCCCAGAGTCTTTTGGCCAGCTCCTTGTCGATGGCATGAGATTTTAATTGAACCATACTGCAATCCACAAAGTAATTGCCCGTGACTCCCGCAACCTGAGGATGCAATGCCAGATAACACACTGTGGCGGCACCTTGCAAAAGGATTAAATAGTGCTTCCATGGATTTATAAGATTGTTCAAGAGATTGCAATCAGGCACCGAAACAGGAGCACAAGTTTTTTCTTCTTCTTCTTCTTTTTTGTTGACATAGATATGGTGTATCAACATCAAGCATTATAGCGGTAGTGTAAGTTAATTCATCTAAATACTGAAGTTAGTGATACTGCTAAATGCAAGCAGAGATCCATGAGAGATTCATTACTGCTAGCTCAGATTATGACTGTTAAATAACTCATGGTTTGCAGCACCATTAGTTCTGTAAACATGAAAAGCATATGCAACTTTTGTATCAAACAATTTCTAATACTTCTTATGATAAAGTCATCACACATCCAGGTCTGTGCGCCACTTAAACTAAAAGTTGAAACTGGCAGACAATGTACACTTAAGGCTGGAGCCAGGACCATATAATCCAAACTATAATATGTAGACAGGAGAACGTACATTCTCAACTTTAGGTTGGTTATATAAATGTTACGAATGCCAATGTTTGTGCCTAGCAAATTGCACCCAATTCAACGCATCTGCATTTGTTTATAAAGGAATAGAACATGATCACAGACTTACTTGTTCAACACCTTTAAGTACAAATTTACCGAGTGAGGAAAGAAGACCTGAAATAAAGATAACAAGGGAGAAAGGTAGCAGTTTAGCTTCCAGGTAAGAGTACAAATTAACTCTGAAACAATGGATGTGCACAGTAAAATAAGTTGATCCCACAGAGAAAATATGACAATTTGCCTTGACAAAACTTTTTTCGACATTAATTTTAATTATTCCAAAGCAAAATATCATCATGTCGGTATATGTGCACATAATAAAAGAAAGTTCTTGAAATACTTAATGTAATTGAAAGAAACAGGGCATTCTCAATATAATAAGGGTACGCCTTTTCACTAGGTTACAAGTAGAGCTTTTACATTTGCACCAAACTATAAGAGCAAATACCTCTAATAGCTTATCCAGAGTACAAATACTGACCAGATATAATACATCAAGTGAATATTCATAATTATTGAGTGAGTTAACCATGCAAATCAGTTAAGGGGACCATTTAGTCTGATATATCCCCACCATTTAAGAAACCCCAGTAGCGTGCAATGTTGGTGACAACAGCTCCAGGATGAAGGGAGTTGATAACTACCTTTGCATCTTGTTCCTGTACCATAGAAATAGTTAATGTCAATCAAGTATGTAAAGCTATTAAAAGATGGTGCTATCTCAAATCTGTCCCATTTTGGTGTTTCCACACAAAAGAGTTTATGACAACTATTATCAAACAGGACAAAGAGTCAGTAACCCGGTCTTGCTGGTAGTTACCTTACTTCAACGCCAAGTTAGACGGGTCAGTAATATAGGAAGCTTATCTCTAAATATGGAAGCCTATCATATCCCTATAATTAGGGAAGAGTCTAGAATCTTCATATTGAAAAGGTTGACTATAAATATGATTGTGGTCTCATGTTAGCATTTATAAGCAGTAAAAAGTGGAAACCCTAGTCTCCAGGGAGCAACACAGAAATGGATTTAATTCTCTAGTCATTCTTGGAGCATGGACCCTCTGGAAACACCGAAATGCTTGTGTCTTCAACGGGTCTGCTCCTAGTCTCCAGGAGCCCTTCAGGCCTTCAAAGATGAGTCCCACCTATGGCAAATAGCTGGGGCCAAGGGGCTTGCTGCCCTGGACCTAGGAAGGGTGCTGTTGTAGTGTTGGAAGTGTTTTATCTTGGTCAGGTCTTAGCTGTTTTTCATCTATGTAAGAGTCTTGTCTAAAAAACCCTCATCCCTCACTCTAGTCCAAGGTGTGGGGATGATTTTTGTAATTGGACCATCTATTCTCTCTTAATACAAATATACGCAGCTCTCCTACGTGTTCAAGAAAAAAAAGGGAAACCCTAAATCCTTCTCTCTTCCTGTCTTGCTGTCTGCCACCTCTCAACTGCCTCTGCCAGTCACCTCCTCCACTCCACCCCCCCCCCCCCCCCCCCACACACACACACACACCAATAAAAACAAGCCCATAACAGAAACACCGGAAGCATGTCCAGCTTAATCGTTTGAAGGAAAAAACAAAAAAAGAGAATGCAATATGTTGGCAAGCTTGGACTGGCCATAAGCTAATATGCTGTTATAGCTGTCAACAAAGACAAAATTGAAATTCCCTGTGATGTATCAAAGCAAAAGACTTATTTATTTCCCGTGATGAAGTTTTGGAATAAATTCAAGTTCGAATGAATCATATAACATGTTAAAAGTGATGAACATGGAAAATGAAAGAATGATTGTAGTATAAGTGGAAACAGCTCCCAGACTTATCATTGATCTTATCAAAACGAATTCCTTCTCGATATGGATGCTTGTAGCTGTCAGAAGCAACTATCACAACCCTTCCTTCTATGCCACTCTCTTTAGCCGTAACATTGTTCTTCCCAAGCAAAAGATCAGTCAGTAGAAAATGTCCTGCAGAACAGGACAGTTACTTTATGATGTCTGAAATTTTGCATTAACTAAGAATCATGGGTTACTACGTCCAATAAATCTAACCAGTACATACAAATGTCATTTTTTAATGTTGCATATATTTTAATTTGTTCCTTCAAATAACTGAAACTGTAGTAATTTGCTTTTCTCCTTGAGAAAAAAAATCTGGGTACAATATTTTACTCTTTGATTTCATACAAAAGCTATATAAGAGAGTAGCACCACAATGGTGCCATAACAAGGTGATTCGTTGCAAAATGCAGCTCAATGCCATCCTCTGAAAGCTTGAAAGGAACAAATGCAATCCCTGCATTATTACTTGAAACAGAGAGGAATTGAATCATCCATTTTGTATAGTACCAAAAAGTGTTGAATACAATATGTTTTGTAACATATGTGTAAAAGAGTTAGTTAAATAAACAGTTTCTTAGTGCTAGTTGTGCATGTAGAATTGGGATCCAAATCTCTAGGATTTAGTTAAAGATTGAACATGATCCTAAATTTCACAGAGCAATCTTCCCTACAAACTGGCCCTTAGATCACAACATATCATTAATGTTGTGACATTCCACAGCGACATTAAGATTTCCTGCAATGGATTGACCATCAGAATACAGCGTAATTAATAGCGGTTACTTCTGATGTTTTAGTTATGCACCTATACTCACATAAGAATGTTCAGTGGGAGGTCCAGCACATTAAACTTCTCGACTAATCTTCTCACTGATGACATTGAGCTAAGGTCAAGCTCAAGCATCTCAATCTTGGCCTTGGGGACTTGTTCCACAATCTTCTCCCTCACCTGCGAGCCGGTGGACAGATTCCTCACCCCCATCACGACATGCACGCCACGCAGCGCAAGAACTCGGCATGTTTCAGCTCCAATCCCACTGGACGCACCTGTAAGTAGCACAAATTCAATAGCAGAGTAAGAACTGGAGAACAACTAAATCCTGAAAAAATTGCATACAGAAAATGAACTCCGGACCTGTCCTGAACTCCTGATATATTTTCCTCAGAGTGCTAGTACTAATACAGTGAGCTAAAGGCAAGAAGCGACTAGGAGTGGTAATTGATTAATTAGTCAATAATCAGGGGAGGGACAAATCAAGTGCCACGGAATCGGAGAGCAGGTACGGCTATTGAGAGAGACTGAGTGCACTTGGTTGCGAAGGCATGCGAGGAGAGGGAGGGAGCAGAAGGTTACCGGTGACGATGGCGACGAGGCCGGAACCGTCGATGCCGGCGGTGACCTCCTCCGCCGTAGACGACGGCGAGAACCCCGATGGGCTCATTCTCCGCCGAAGTAGGCCCCACATCGTAGTCCCAGTAGGTGGGAGAGCAGGGCAGGGGAAGTTTGGACTTCGGAGTTTTTTTTTTATGCTCATCTTTGGAGTTTGGACCTGATCTCTCAAACCAATGGTGTTCTTCCTCCAAAGTCCAGACTCAATGATAGTCTCCAAACCATAAGTTTAACATTAGTTTTTTTTGTTAATATATTTATAATACATGTAAATATATACTGTTGTAGAACTACATTCATACGGATATATTAATTAGGTTCGAACACACACAACAAACAAAAGAATAATATGTATAAATTTAAAATAGTTGACTTTAGTAAATGTTATTTATTTGTCATGGGAGCAGTACCTTTCTGATATGCAAACAGCCGAACACAAAACCCACAACTAGTAAAAAGAGGCATAGACTATCCGTTAGACCAAGGAGCGAAATTATGTTTGTGCCAAACAGGTACGAACGGTAAGATAGACGATTTAGATGGAATAAAGAAAATGCCCGTGAATTAAAGAAAAGATCACATCTGATTTTTCAAAAAAAAAATAACTGTATGTTGAAGATATGCGTTTAAATCTACCGTACATGAGGCATATTATGTAATTCATTGCTACTACTAGGTAACCAAATTTAGGATTAAACCGACATGTGTAACACGCAACATACTAATATAAACGGTGTATAAAAACAACATAAGCAAATCAAATGTAATCAAAACTTCTAAGCACGTAACTTTCCCGCACATGATGTAACCCAAACTATAACAGATCCGATCTTTGAACTTACAGATTAAGCGCTCCATCCTTGTGTAGACTCGGATGCAGGGTTACTCGATGCAGTGCAGATCGTCGATGAGGTAGCGCAGAACGTAGTTGATCGATTCGAGCGGTTACGTAGTTGTGCTGCCCAGAAACCTTATTGCCGCCTCTCGTGAAGGCTTCCTGACGGCAACACAGCTCGGAGATACCGCTCACCCTCCTCCTCGGTGCACGCCAAGGAGAAGAGCCAGCGAGATCCAGCAGCTCAGCACCACAGCACACTTCACCAGAGTAAAAAGGGAGAAGAGAAGGAATTCGTGGGTCTCTCTCGTGCGTGTGTTCCTGGATGTCTCCAAGACTTCTTATAGAGAAGACGGCAGCCCTCCGCTGACTGTTTCCGCTACAAAATCGCCCCACTACTTGGCAGTAGTAACCGCTCAGTTAATTCGGGATTAAGGCATTGACTGCGTGATTATCACCTCTAATGACCGTTAGTAGTAACCGCTCAGTTAATTCGGGATTAAGGCATTGACTGCGTGATTATCACCTCTAATGACCGTTGTCAAAATATCACATGCAAGCGGCAAAAAGGTTACACCAACTTGGCTTGGCTGCTCGTTGCGTTGCAAGTCACAAGTCATGCGGTTGGTTACGTGAAAAGGAACATGAATACGCGTGCACGGTTGTGTAACCCAAGCCCCATTCTCTCTTTTAGTTACGTATTCAAAGAAGTGAGAAAGCTCTCCTATTTAAGTTGGCTTTCACCAACTTACACTAACAGTATGGGACTATTGAATGCCACGGCACTTTTACTAACTTTAGGATTCCATTAAATGGGCCTATCGATGAGCCATTTTTCCAACACCGTAGTGCATGTTTGAACTCGTTCAAAGTACTCGTTGATTGGACCGTTCGACATGAATTTCAAGGAAAATTGGGGGCGGGCCATATAAGAAAAATTTTGCTATGTTGCAAAAGGGCCCTCAGTCTTTTAAAAAACTAGGACCATGCAAGTATATAGTGACATAACCATTGTTCGTGCACCATATAACTATGATAAATAAACAAGGAAATCAGCAAAAGATTAAAGGACATATAGCGGGAAGAAACAACATTGTTGTGGGGATCATTTTATTTGCATAAATAAAGGAAATTGTGATTCCGATGTTGGCTTTGAGGAAACAAGATATTGCATCACTCGATGCAAACTTCAAAAAGCTAACCAGATTATTTGGTTGAATGCAATGGGTCCCCCCTCACGTCCCACCTCGTTCTTCATAAGCACATGTCCTACTAATTCGCAGGATTGCGTTTGAAAAAAGTCATATTTTTATAATATAACTGTCACAAAAATCTGATTTCCAACTCGCAACTACAAAATCGGGTAGCAAGAGCATCCAACTCTTAAAATCGGACAAATTTGACCTTTGGGTTGTTTCAAGAATGGTTTTACATTTTCTAGAAATTTAAAAAGTTTGATTTAATAAAAAAAATTATAAATAATTCATTTCAAATTAGAAAAATTATGAATTTGGTACCTTTTTAAAAAAATGTAGGCTATTTTTGGTATTTTATTTAAAGTTGTTTACATCTCATTTGTTGCTTTTCCTATTGTCTTATTGCTCGTAATAAAATACAAGTAACATGAACAAATAAGATTCAAATAACACCAAATAGAGCACCAAAAGATAGGTTACATTTTCAAAAAAAAAAACTTTTGGCATCAATTTGATGTTTTTTCGAAATTTTTTATCAAATCTAAACTTTTTAAGTTTCCAAAAAATGCAAAACCACCATTGAAACCACCCAAAGGATCAAATTTATCCAATTTTGATAGTTGGATGACTCTCACTATCCGGTTTTGTAATTATGGGTTGAAAAATTAAACTTTTGCGATGGTAGGGTGAAAATAGGATTTTTTTCCTTTATGTTTTCCTAGTATAATCACAAAATGAACCAGCGACGATGTGTGGCGTCCCATGATCCCATCTAGTATTATGTCGTTTTAACTATAGCTGCCTTCGAGGCCAAGGATTGTTGCTCCAGTACAACAATTTGTCTACTGGCGTACGTACCTATTCCATAGCTTTAGTTCACCTCATGCTGCGCTGGATCTGAATTGGATATTTGGATTGGACAAATAATTAAGGTACGATGTGGCCGGAGCATAGGAGACAGTCTGATGCCATACTATCCACAGTACAAGCAAAGGTTTGGTTAAGAGGTCTTGGATCCACGTCAGCTTTAGCTGGACCTCGAAACAAAGTCAAATTGTCGTGTCAGTTCATAAGCTACTGTAAGTTTGTTCCTGTTCGCTTCAGCTTATCAGCCGGCTTATCAATATTTTTCTCTTACAACAAATTAGCCATTTTTCAGCTTTTCAGCCGGCTTATAAGTCCAGCCGAACAGGACCTTGGCACACGTCGCAATGAACTTCCTCGTTCAGTTATGACTTCCTCCAGGTCAAGCGTGAGCTATGTGGATGGCCGGCCTACGATTCAGAGTGTCGTCATAGTGTTGAGGGGTTAGATGATGCCAGCGCTTACGACACCTATCTTCAGATGATTATGCTGACTCATCCTCGGTAAAATTCATATAAGGTGCACATGCCTCCCCCAACTGAATCCACGATGAAACTGTAACCCAGAGCAAAAGCAGAGTACTACAGCCTTCCTTGCCAGTTCCTTGCTGCACCGGCCGATTGAATCGCTCAGCCCGTGCTTCTTCTGCGTGTTCCTCCGATCATTCCAAGAACCGGAGCTGGATTTCACTGATAACTCCTGCGCTCTTTGTTGCATCTTGTGGCAATGAGACAGAGTGCTGCCAGTTCTTCCGATCGCCATAACCTGTCGCTTCTGCGTGTTTTCGGTCAGCTTCTTCTCACCTTATTATCAGCAGAAAGATTTCAGAGGAATTTGTAGTGTCGTGTGCAGAGTCGCGGTGAAATTCCCCTGTTACAAAGAAAAAAAAAAGAGGGTTTGTCGCTTTAAGTTTTGTTTCATGCTTTCATAATCATAACTAATATAATCCAACATGTTCATGTGCTTCTCAATAGGCCAAGGAAAGTGGGTCCTGAAGAGGGTCTGCACCGGATAGCTAGCACTCAAGTATTCCAACCCAAAGGTAGTAATGTAATATCCACTGTCTTCAAAATAAAATTCATACACAACTGTATTAAACTGTTTTTAACAGTATTTTTTTACCTCTGTTTTCAGTCTTCTAAGAACAATCCTTGCACCATCCCCATTCCAATCCCAAACACATATATCTGTCACAAAGTTCCTCTTGGTAGCTGGTTCAAAGTTGAAACAACAACCAAGGAAGAGGCACAGAGCAACGAGGAAATGGCAAGTTCAGTTCAGAGCCAGAGATCTTCTGGCACCAGTAACCACGTTATCCTTTCACTCTGCCTGATCACGACTTGCCTTCTGAACATAACCACCCTGCCTCTCGCCATGGAGCAAGGCGGACACATCCTTCTATGGGTTAATCTGGCCGTCGGATATCTGCTGGCCATGGCCTCGTTGTTCTCGACCGATGCGGAGACTAAGGCAGCAGCGGCGAAGCTGAGTGTTATCTCAGCTTGGATTTCCATGGTTGTGGTGATGATGGGAGAACTCAACCGCACACCTCCATAGGTTCTTAATGTTCAGGCATGTCACTGGGTTCAGTTGGAGGCTGAGTTCTTCGGATGCTTTGGCTTAGTCTATGGCAATTCTCCTTGCAGGGGTCCTTCAGCAAAGTGGTCAATGCAGGTACATGTACTACCTACGAAACTGGTCTGGGTCTGTATCATACTTATCAAGAAGTATAGCTGTATCGCTATCTGGGTTCAGTATGTACAGAGTGCATGTACATGTACTACGTACGAAACTGGTCTGGGTCTGTATCATACTTATCAAGAAGTATTGCTGTATTGCTATCTGGGTTCAGTATGTAAGAGGGTTGTAAAGTTTGCTCTTTGCTGGATAATAGTAATACTGTAAATTATGCAGCATTTGTTTCCTTAGAAATAAAACTGATAAGAATCAGAACATACTCTCAATACGATTCATATCTGCTTTGCCACTAGGTTCTGCAAACCAGAAGACATCTAACTCCAATTTATAAAGCATTGACACAGTGAATACAACAGAAAGAACTCACTAAGCAAACTGGGAGAAGCAAACTTCACCTGTACACCATCACATTAAGAAAGCTCACACTGGCTTTCTACATGTTGCAGAGGGTACAATACTTGTTCCTGCACAAGCTATGAATAGCTGCCAGACTATGATTCAAGCAGGTAGTTGCCCGAGTAAATTGATACTTGGCAAATTAACTAGTTTACATTCTCAGACATATTGCACTAACATTATGGAATGCGGATTTTATTCCAATAAACTAACCAGACAAGTATTATCAGTAAAGTTGATCTCAAGCACACAAGGTGGCCTACTGATAATCTCTCATCATGTCTTTAATCTTTATAGTTGCCCGAGTGCTCTTAATCTTGTGAGCACTAGTACAGGCTTCAACAGTCAAAACCAACTAAAAAGAATTCAATTCTCAACAAAAACTATACTAGAGATGTTGCCAGCTCCATCCTATGACGAGGGTAACTCTGAGGTTATTTGAGCACCAGGATGTTTGAAGACTGTTAGTTTAGAAGCCTGAAGGATAAGGTGTCAAACCACACTGCCAGTTAGACAAAATATAACTCTCCGAAAACTGATCAGATAATGAGAGCACTGTACATCTCCAAGGGACTGATCTACGAGGACAGCTAATTGAGCCAAGTCCTAAGGAGTAACATCTCCTACTTGTATTCTTACGGGTAAGGGCCTCGCAATTAGACCATCCATCACCCAGCCGCCGACAGAACCATCATGTTTGACATGGCTGAATTCTCTCTGAGCATAATCCAGGGATACTTCAAGCCTTCCACCTGGCCTACACTCTGAGACAATATTGCTTGGTCTAAAGCCCATAAATCTTTCCAACCAATACAGATAGCTAACATGGAACAAAGATTTGAGCATGTCTTCAGGAGAAGATCCCTCTTTAAGTACAATCTGTAAGCAGGTAAAATATTATTAGCTGAATGCACAACAAAACTGACATTTAGGAATACTTGCTTCAAGATGAACTTACACAAAATTTGCCCTTGTAATTCGTAAGCAGGTACTGCTCATTTTTGTAGAGATCAAACAATGCACATGCATCTTCTTTACTCTCAATAATTTCACTTAGTTTAGAACCCAATTGTAACCGCTGACAAATTTGATCTGCAGCATCTTTTGCTTCTGCTGACAAAATCTTGCATTCCTGTTGCAAAATCCAAGAAACCGCAGAAAATAAGAAAATGAAATAAAACAAAGGAGAAAAAATGAATATGTATGATGATATTACTCGAGCATTCCTAACCAGAAGCTAGTTGGATCTAACAGGACACAATTATAATTTGGACATTACGAAACACAACTATATGTGCCACATGATCAGGCAATATTGAAAAGAGGAGCTTTAAGGCTTAACAGTTGAGAATATAATGTCGGGAGAAAAAATTGGTCAGTTATACAATACTGAAAGTAACCTTGACTTACTTTACGTGAAGCACCAAGTGACAGATTGAAGAAGAGAGGTTCCTCATCATTAACCTCTTTGACTGATGGAATTTGTCCACTTAATAGATATTCACTAAACACCAAGCCTTCACAAAAAGGACAAAAAAGTTTAATCACATCCTGTAACATTATCATTCTAGAGAACAAATGCTAAATGTCAGGGAACAGAACTGATACAAGGATAGGAAATAACTATTGTTGTAAGTTTGTCCCATATAGAAAAAAAAAAGAAATTCAGGAGTATGAGAAAGAGAGTATTATTTTAGCAAAATATCACTACAGTACTAAATATATGCTTCCAGCGTTTAATGTTATCCATTGAATAAAATAGACACATTTTTGACTGAAGAAATATACCGAATGTACCTTCCATGTTTACCATTTCACTCAACCATTTATCAGAAATAAACCGTCAGTTTTTACATCTGTTGAACTTTTTATATTCCATATCTAGCTTAGTAAAGAAATTAAGATGAAAAAGTAGCCAATTTGATTACATAATATCATCCCTACACAAGTTGTGGCCATATAGGGTCAATAAAAATAAGGGAAGAATTGAGATAAATAACAGTGAAGAAATCAAATTACTTGCACGGTACGGATTCAGTGTTCTCAGCTGAATTGATTGATAAGACTTAAGGTTGCAATACATGTGGACAGCAGTAACTCCAGCAAATGAAATAAGAGCTAATGGTACAGATGAATGAATGTGATTAGCCAACACAATGCCAAGCCCTATGCCAACGAACTTGCTAACCATTCCTTGTGCTTCACCCTTTGCAATAACCTGAATATTCATGTCATTTTAGTCACTGAGATGAAAATGTAATGAATAGGCATACAATGTACTTACTGAATTTAATATCGGAAGTGTTCATATGATAGTGTGATTCTTTATTTTCCTAGTACGAACAAAAGTGGAAGGGATTCAGACTAGTGGGTTGTAGGAAATGTTTTTTTTTTTTTTTTTTCGGGGGGGGGGGGGGGGACTATGGGGGGGCGGTATGC
>NC_028456.1:13128427-13165362 GCF_000263155.2 Setaria italica | reverse complement strand
AAATCTTATTCGCACATGGTCTCAGTTAGAGCCGATTATTGTGGTGTTGACTTAGAAAGGCTAATGATAATGATTGTGACATAAGTGTTCTGTGCAATCCCATAGATTATAAGGTCAATGCTCGCAATTAGGCTCCTTATTATAGTAATAGTTATTGCCAAATCAGTGAGAATTCAGCAAACATGCCGGTAAATGAGAAAATTGGCCATGCTAATTCTAGCTATCTAGCTAGTTATTCTCAACCATCATATGCTGCTCAACATGGTTCTAGAGGGAGGGGAGGGGATGGTGCTATGACATGTATCAATGTACTGGATGGGCGCAGGAAGATCTATGGGAGATAAATTTTGCCTATAAGGTGAACATTTGATGTTGAGGTACAATTTCACATTGACTAAGTAGATAAATGAACATACAAACTATAATTTGATTTAATAGACTGATGCACAATGAATAGAAAACAAGTTATCAGGGTCTGCTTAATTAATAATAAACGAAACATACGAGGATAAGCACACCTCAGCAAAGTTCCTTTGGACTGCAAATCCAGCATAGAAACAACTTCTGGTGGCAGCCTGCAGACAAGAAAACTTCCTGTATTAAAACCATTGCATTGCATCATCCTATTCACATAAGATAAATAACAGCAGCATGATACATAATCTGTCAATGTTGAAAGATGATAAATTAAAGCAGCAGTTTACTCCTAACAAAAAAGGCGAGCAGTAGTTTACTCTACCAAACTAAGTCTAACCTGTATCAAAGCAGCTGCCGAGCGACCAGCTCCAGCAGCCGCCCCAATCGGAACAAACAGGTGAGGGAACACTGGAGTCAGAATTTCGAGCCCATAAGCCGTGTTCTCCAGAAGATCAGCAAACAGCCTCCAGCCTTTGGGGTTAACATCGAAATGCCGGCCGAATTTGGACAACATGATTTTGCTCAAGTATCCGAGCCCATCTTTCAGCACCCAATTCACCGCAGCTGCAGTGGGTATCGCTCCTTTCCCTAACCCAACCGCATAGAGAAGAGCCTGAACAATACAATTCAGGGAATAAAAACGCTACACTTCACCTATCAGCTTCAGATAATTGCCACAGATGCTCGGACGAGAACCGGTACCTGAGTGGAAAGCACCCCGCTGATCTGGCTGGCCACGCCCTGCACGGCGCGCCACAGCGAGTAGTTCAGGTAGTCGCTGCTGACGCTGTGCGGGTAGCCGTCGGGGAGCAGCAGCTGGACAGCAACATCGGCGCAGCGCCGCCACGACCGCTCCAGCTGCCTCCGCAGCGCGGCCACGTCCACACGGGAGCCTCCGCCCTTGCCATCCCCTTCCTCCCGCTTCGACCCGTCGTCCCCCGCGATGAGATAGGAGGTCCAGGTCGGGTCCGGCACGAGCCGCGTGCGCGCGCCGCCTCTCACCTCCCACACGCCCCCCGCGCCATCCCCGGTGGCGCCGAGGGCCTCAGCGAGTGCGGACGCGGCGCCGGACTGGAGGAGCAGGAACAGGAGGAGGAACTCCGGGTGGAGGGCCTGGAGCCACCGCCGCCACCACCCGTCGCCGGGGTCGGGAGGGTCCATTCCTCCCCTGCCGTCACCTCCGCCTCCCCCATCGCTGCCGCCGGCGTCACCACTGCCGCGGAAGCCGCCGGGTGGAGGGGACGATGCGGCGAGGGCCGGCGGGGAAAGCTTGGCGGCTAGGCGGGGGAATTGGAGGGCGGTGAGGGAAGGGGAGGAGAGCGGGCGCGGGGCGAAGCGGGCGAGGGGAGGTGGGGGTGGTAGACAGGAGGGGAGGAGGAGGAGGAGGGATTGCGGCGAGGACATCTCGGAGGAGGGAAGGGAAGGGTGGGGGGAGGGGAGGCCGCCCGGCGACGGTGGCTTTAGAATTTTCAAGCTCGAAGACGGCGGAGGTGTGGGGGCGGCGATTGGGCCAAATGGGCTATGTGTCATGTGGCCTTTCTAAGTTTTTTTACTCTCAAAAAAATATGAATGAGATTTTTTTTAATGATTGGTTTTTGTGAAAAAGTAAGAAAAATAGAATATGAGTGTTGGATTTATAGCTTCAAATGTGACAACATGATATGGAATTTTCATGATATATTTTTGTAGTTTGAAATGTACATCTTGCAGACAATGCTTCCTGTTGTTGCTGGTGACTTCCATGAATGTTGCGATGGGCTCTTGCTTGGAGAATGAAGAGTATGATTATTTGCAAAACGTTGCCGAAAACATGTTAAACTGTTGCGGGCGGGTATTTTCTTGCTTTACGACGATTTGCATGAATATTGAATGAAACATATAAAAATGATTCGGTCGTCTGCTTTTCCTTTTTCTGGGAACATATGGTCATGATATAGTCATCTTATGACGATCTATTAGTTACCCTTGCACACCAATGGTGCCGATTTATTTATATTTTTAGAATATTCGGAAATGGGTGGTAACAGTATCTTTCAAAGTTTGGAAATGCGTACAAGAAGCTGGAAGAAGTTCGTCATGTCACATCACTTTGTCCCCAGCCCCCTGCGGTACGCGCACGCCGCCACGGCGCCGCCGGACGGGCACGCCACCAGGGCGCACCCGAGCTGGCGCCACTCGGGCTTCACCACCAGCCTGTAGTTCCCGCACTCTTGTCCGGCCGCGCACGTGTCGGCGGCGCGGTCGTACCACGGCCGCTCGGTCAGCCACAACGCCACCGCGTCGGCGGGCGTCGGGCGGCCGTCGTAGCCACGGTACCAGGTCATGGCCGTCCCCATCTCCACGCGTACGGGGGCCCGTTCCTTCTGGTCCAGGTCGCACCCCGCCGAGTCGCGGAGCCAGCTCGCGTGCAGCTTGGCCCGCTGCGCCGCCGTCGCGTTCCACGACAGCGGCGGCACCCCGGCGTCGGCGCGCACGGCGTTGATCAAGGACAGGAACTGCGCGGCGATGGCCGGGCCGCGAGGAGCGCGGCGTGGGGATGGGGCCGCGACGTCGGCGGAGGCGCCCGAGGGCGGCGAGGCCGCCAGAGCTAGCAGTGAGAGGACGGTGAGGTAGGTTAAGGAAGACATGGTTGTCAAGTCTGCAGATCATACTATATTCTTGTCGACTTATATAGAGAGAACTGTAATTGGTCTTTCTACGTACGGTAGGTAACTCTTCAGTACTATCTCCTGCATTTATAACGTACCTGGCAATTAGTTTCACATGAACATAAGAGTGATAGAGAGAATTATGTCATTATATGGATACTTAATTTATCATAAATATGCGTTTTGCAGTTTCTATGAATAGGCTAGTAGATATATTGCAGTTAAAAAAAAACTAGTTCACTATAATATGATTCTTGCAGAACGCAAGAACAAAGGAACAAATTAAAGTTATGGTGAAGCTTAATGCTTTTCTGTGTGATAAAATTAGAGGACTTACCTTTCTCTCCGCACTAGTAGAGAATTGGCTTTCCATGCGCCCCCTTTTGTCCCGATTTAAAGTTGGCTCGGGATAAAAGGTTCACCAACCGGGACTAAAACTCGGTCACTGGTGGGGGGCTCACCAACCGGGACCTTTTATCCCGGTTGCAAAGGCTAGTGGGAAAAAAAGACTCTGAGATGCCTTTTATCCCGGTTTGAAACACGAACCGGGATAAAAGACCCCCCTTTTATCCCGGTTGGTGTTTCCAACCGGGATAAAAAGGTCCTCCACGAGTTAATACAAAAGGATAGCATCCCCTACATACTCAGATGTGGTGTGTAGGTGGGATGTCAAGGAAGCTACGCGCAAGGAAGCTACATATTTCGCGTGAAAAATCGCATGACTTGTGACTTGTGACGTGCGCGTGTGGGGGGCCTCATGGGAGCTCGGGATTTTCTTTTTGCAGCGCCGGCCGTGGTGACCCGTTTTATCCCAGTTGGTATTACCAACCGGGATAAAAGGGGGTCTTTTGTCCCGGTTGAGTGACCCGGGATAAAAGACCCCCCTTTTATCCCGGTTGGTTTATCCCGGATGGATTTTCGGGATATTTGCACCCTACCAACCGGGACTAAAGCCCAATTCTCTCCGGTTATGATCAATAATACACAAGATTGACAAATTTGGTGATTGAAGAAATGTTCTAAGCCAAAACAAATTCAGACACAAATAAAATGTTCAGTTGTATTAGTGTAAACCAATATGTCCAATTTTTAGTTTATTTGCGAAATGGAATAGAAGAAGGGCAAGACATGCTAGATGAAACATAAGCTAGGAGTTCTATTTAGCATTGCATTGATTTTTTTTAAAGTGCAAGGAATATCGCGCACCCACGACGTCACGGCATGCCGTGACGTCGCAGCATGGCAAAGTGCAGCGCGACAACTACGCGCGGCACGGTGCAGTGTGGAGCAGCGGCACGGCGCGCCGGTCGGGCCAAAGGTCCGGCCTTGGTCAAGGCGCAGCCTAGGCCACGCGGGATGGCGACGCGGCGTGGCACGGCGCGGGGTTGTGGCCCGGCCAAAGGCTTTGGGTACGGCGAGGCTGCGGGCGCACACGGGTTGGTATTGCGAGGTGGCGGCGCAGCGCAACGATGTCGAGCGCCAGCGTGGGCGGCATGGCAGGGTCTAGCCCCGGGGACATGCCAGCAGTGTGGCCGGGTCGTAGAAACACCCGACGTCCAAGGCACGCGCGATCCCACGGCATGACAAGGCCATGGAGGGGCCAAGCATGTGACGTCGGCGGCCAGTCGTGCTCGTGCTCAAGGGAGCCGGCAGCGAAGGCCAGGAAAGAGTGAGGGAGAGGGAGGTGGTGGAGCTCACTGTTGGTCAACGAAGAAGATGGACGTCGGCTTGACGAAGAGGTGGTGACTTGCGGATCTCCTTGGTGCGGATGACGGCGACGGCAGCTCCTCCAGGCGCAGCGCTCTGGCTTCTCCTCAGGCGCGGCCTCTTTCTCCTCCTTCCTTCTTCTCCTCCCATCTCATCCCCCTCTCTTCTCTCCTCCTCCTCCCCTTCTCTTTTCTCAAATTGGCAACGGCGGCTGGGGAGAACCCCGGGTGGATGGAGAGGGCCGGGGCTTGGCCTCCTTTTATAGGCACGGCAAGGCGGCTAGGGTTAAGGTTTCGGGGGCGTAGCACCGGCGAGTGGGTGACCACGATGGCGCGGCAGCTCGATGTGGCGGCCATCCACGGCCTCCAGTGCAAAAGCGGAGGAGCGGGGGAGGGGTCACGAGTATGGTAGTGCGCGCCGACGCGGACGCAGCCGGCGAGCCCGTCCCATCGGGGGCGCGCGCCGTGCGCGTGAGGCGTATCACTGGAGGAAGAAGAAAGGGGAATAGGGCAGCTGACGTGCGGGCCCCACCTGGTGGTGGAAGAAGAGAGGGAGCGAGGCTGCGGCAGCCTAGCGGGTCGACTGGGGTGGCCAGGTGGGCCGGTGCGGAAGAGAGGGAGAGTTAGAGCAAGCTAGGCCGGTTTGGTTGCGGGTCGGCCTAGTGTGCTAGTTGGGTTAGTTTAGGTTTTGTTTTTATATTTTTAGTTTTAGATTTAGTTTGAATTTTGAATCAGATTCAAAATTCAAACACACTCAAATTGGAAAGCCAAATAAAACCCAATAAAATCCAAATCAAACTAGCACATAAGTTTCAAAATGATTTTGAGATATATTTAGGGAATTTTTAGGAGGGATTAGAAGTTGACCTCCATTTTTAAATGAGCATACAATGCATACAAAAAGTTTTAAATTTTTGAAAATTCACTCAATTTGATATTTCTAATTTTTAGGAATATTACATCGGATTTTGGTAGACTATTTACACAGGTGTCACGAGCCCGCGCCCTCCGCCTTCCCAGCCAAGCGATGCGAGGAAGCACGTGTGGAGCTTTCTTTCTCTCCGGTACACATAGCTCAATGAAGTGGAGCTCCACCACTTCCGGCACTACTCTGCTTCTTATCGATGCATAATGTACTCCCTCGATATGCTAGAAGTCGTTCGATCTCGATGGACTCCAGAACAAATGTTGACTGGCTCAAGAATGAGGCAGGGTAGAGAACATCATATGTGTATACACAAGTTTCGACTGTGCGCCAACTTCAATGGGAAGGAACTAAAGTAACTTGGATGGGAAGATAGAGTGCTTCAATTTCAATTCTCTGAACCCCATTCACACTGATACGAATCGAACCAAATTCACTCCACCGAATTAGTCCAATTTCACAACGGCTAGGATGCGAAGAATATGAAAAACAAAGAGGAAAGCATAGGTAACAAATATTTTTATATGGCGTAGGTCCCAAATTTATTACGAAATTCCTAGACTTTCGTCTATTAAAACTACTTGTCTTTTTTTTCAATCACACATTACATACGCAGGCGCTCACATACACACACATATTTGCCCCAACGAATGCACGCACGCAACCTTACCTCTATAAGCACATTCGAAAGACTGAGTCGGCAAATCTTCGAGATTGACTAAATCACTACTGACGCCTCGCTATCGGCGGACACAGTGCACCTTTGCTAAGTCGAGTACTCGAATTCAGATGAGCAGGTTCCGTCATAAGGAACCTTACCAACTGAGCTACTCTCTGTTCCCAAAACTACTTATCTGTTTAAGAGCATGGATTAATCTACTAGTGTTTATCTCATAAATTTTCAAGTTACGTATTCCTCATGTCAGATAACTATTGCTGTCTGTTATAGATTGAAACTACCACATGCGCGGTAATATAATTACCAAGTTCACATCATTTTATGGTATACATATAAATATACGTTGCCAAGTGGCATGTCAGCGTTCTGTGATGGAGTACAATCATAACAGGCCTCGAATAAGTTGCTGTATGTGCATCCAAAAAATTACTTAGCGCATAAGTTTAGTGACTCATAACCATCTCACCCCGTCTCAATTAATGGTATTTCTGACATTTTTCAAAACATGGGTGGGTGTATATGACTGCCGTTCAAATAAAGTGCTTGAATGCTGTGGATCTTGTTCTACTGGGTACAATCATGTGGATTGTTAGTGAAGTGGTAATTTGAGCAGTGCACCCATGAACCTCTGTTAGGTGAAGTATGGCTTTTCCTTATATACAAACAAATAGCATTGCCTCTTCTCATATATCCTTATATATATATATGTATATGTATATATATATATATATGTATATATATATATGTATGTATGTATGTATAGCACTCAGATTCTCTGCCTGGTTAGTCTTCCCCAGTGCCATTTTCATATTTGTTTTTTTTTAAACTAACTGAGCAGGAGAGCTGCCGATTATTATATTAAAAATGAAGGAGTTCCATGCTGGAAAAATACAAAAGGAAAAGAAGAGAAAAACAAAAAAGACTCGCCCGGTTGGATTGGGACATCAACGCGGGTAGCCACTCAACTCAGAACTGCCACGCCCGACCTGTTGGATTGGGACATCAATGCGGCCTCACCACTCCACTCGCCACGGCGGGACCCACCAACATCTACGCTCGTGTATTCGCCGAAACCTCCGGGCGTGGCCCTACGTCGATAGGGAACTGATAGAAACAGACTACACCACATCGATAAGGTCACCGCCATGCGGGACCCTCCGCTGTAATACCGCTGCAACTCCACACTCCATCTGACAGAGTGATACCACCGAATCCGGACCTCTCGTAGGCTGTCTCGCAGTCGCCACCATGATAACACAACGCGCGGGGACCTCACCTTATCCATCGCTGGACTCCACCTCGTTCTCGTCGCCTCAGAGAAACACCATGCGTGGGGGTCTCGCCACGCCTGCCACCATACTTCTCATCACGGATCCGTTTCTTTTATCGCTGTCAGAGTGGTGAGCAATGTTGCCCCGCTCCACAAGATCTCCGTCGATCAGTCAAGCCGCCGCCACAGGTCGACTTCGCCTCGTGAGGTCGACTTCGCCAGGCTAATAATGCCAGTGAGGGCTTTTATCCGGAGCCTCCCAACTCCTGCACACTCACAGCTCGGCATTCCCTACCACAATCACGATAGCTTATCCGGAGCGGCGGCGTCGCCGCACCTCCTCACACCATCGTACCTCCTCGCCGGCAGTCATCCTCCTCGTGCCGCACCCTGCGCCGCCCTCCGCGCCGCTATCCTCTGTGCGCGCCCTGCGTGCATCGCCTCATCCGTGCCGACGCCACCTCCGCACCACCATCCTCCACGCTAGTGCCCCCTCCGCCCGCCGTTCTCCTAGGTGGCGCCTCCTCCGCCGCCGGGTCGACGCGCCTGCGTCATGGTATCGTTACGCACCCGCGTCATGGCCGGCGGCAAGGCACCCGCACAGCGTCGCGTGGTACTCATGGCCATGCCTCCATTTTGTTCCTCATGTCCGCCGCTGCCACCAGATCCGCCGCCACGAACTCCTCAGCCTCGCGCCTGGCAGTCGTCCAACACCACGCCGAGGACCACGCGGCCATCCTGACGACGTGCACAGCCCACGCGCACTCTCAGCCTCCCACACATACGCATTCCTCGTCATCTCCTCGCGGCCACGCGACCCCATGGCCTTGCGCCACGCTCGCTGCCGCCGTGGCACAGGGGTGCCAGCGGGCCCCATGCCCGTGCGGGGCTCCACCACTGCCGGTCGTCACCGCGCGTGGTTTCCTCACTCATGCCGAGGTTGCCGCCGCGCGTGGTCCTCACCCGTGACCAGGGCCGGTGCCGCCGCACACGGCCTCACTTCCCGCACCAGTTGTCGTCGTCACGCCCGTTGTCCACCACCCGGTGCGCCGCCGCCGTCGCGCTGCCGCCCTCCGCTCCGCACGTCGCCTGCCGAATGGGACAGGAGCAGCGGATCTGGGGTCGGGGAAGCCGGATCCACCCACGGCAGGGCCGGATCAGGGCTGCCGCCGCTCCAGTACGCCACCCGGCCATGACCTTGCGTCGTCCCGCCTCGGCGCCCTAGGCCCGCACCGGGCAGTCTACCCCGCCGCCACCGTCCTTCGGGGCCGCACGGGCTTCCAGCGACCCCCTCCGGCAGTGGTGAGGTGGGCTCGAGGGGTAGGGGGGTTGGCGGCTGCTATGGCGCCGCCCGTGTCGGCCGCGGTGGTGGGCGACGTGGGGGCTCCAAGGGAGGTGACGTGGGGGCTCTAAGGGAGGGGATCTTCAAACAAACATAGGAAGCGGCTACATTTTCATATTTGTAGTCTTAGGATAGTTAGTAGCCTGACGTGAACACACATCTTGGTACTTAAGGAGCCTGGGTAGAGATACCAAAAGTAAACGACCGCTTGGGAGGAAATTGAGGATACCAGTTGGGAACTTGTGATCGGAGTTGCAGCATGCAACCCGTTGGGAATAGAAGGCAGCAGGACGAACTACTTCTCGTCTGATATTTCTGTATCCACGGAGCCCACGTGCTCGAGGCTTAGACACAAAGCATCTGCAAGCGGATATGCTAATAGCTTCTTCGATAACTAACTAGCCTTGTTGCATGTAATGAGCTACTTGAGTACTAAGAAGAAGATTTACACATCCGTTGGAGAGAACTGAAACCCGGGAAGTCGCTGCTGCACGGGAATGATAGCGAAGACGATAGGCCTGCAAAGGAGCGGGTCGATCCGCTTGTGAAATTAACAGACGGATCGAACCGGACCGAACCCAATCGAACAGGAGCGACAGGTTCGTTACTCCCATCGACCCCAATCGCCCCTGGGGTAGGCATATCAAGTTAATTTATTTTTTCAACCTAACTCACCCCATATTTATATTATCTAAACCCAAGTCAATCCACTCTACTGGTTGATAGAACCCACGGGTTTACTATATAAACCTATGAGCTCATATAAAAAAACTTGTATATATTTGAAATAAATGTGAGTCAGATGTGGGTCCTACGTCAAGAGCTGGACTCTAAAACTAAAACGTAGTGTTCACACCTTAAAATTTTAGCGAAATTGATCGAAATTTGTTGAAAATGACAGAGTTTGAGTACCCACTACTTTGTACTAAATAGTATGGCTAAACATACATTTAGGCCCGCATTAAGAATTAGACCCTAGAATTAAAACCTCACGTTCACACCTTAAAAATTTAGCGAAATTCATCAAAATTTGTTGGAGATGACTCAATTTCACGGCCCACTACTTTGTGTAAAATAGTATGGCTAAACATACATGTGGATCCCACGTCAAGAGCCGGACCCTAAAATTAAAACTTCACGTTCACACTTTAAAATTTTAGTGAAATTGATCAAATTCGTTGGAGATGACTCAGTTTAAGTGTCCGCTACTTTGTGCAAAATAGTGTAGCTAGACATATATATGGGTCCCATGTCAAGAGTCGGACCCTCGAACTAAAACCTCCCTTTTTCACACTTTAAAATTTTAACGAAATTGATTGAAATTTGTTGGAGAGAAATTGATTGAAATTTGTTGGAGATGATTTAGTTTAATAATTAGCTACTTCATGCAAAAAAGTATAGTTGAACTTATACGTAAGCCTACATCAAGAATCCGATCCTTAAATTGTTTTGTGAATCAAACTAATGCAACCCACTCTAAACCACTCCCAAACTATTTCCTCTTAAGAGCAATCCAAACCAAACCAAATTATTTGATGAATGAGCTTATTAAATCTAAACAACTTTCAAAAGCAACCCAATGAGTAACTCCAAGAGTCTAAAAAAATCTCCCCCAAAATTATGGCTCTACTAAAAATTTTTTCTCCCAAGATCATGTCATCCCATAGCAGATCCCCAATAATAAACTCCCGATGCTTCAAAACTAGCCATAACCTGTACTTCTTTCCTCTCATAAAATCACCCCCGGCTCGTTCTTCCTCCTTGGGCTCACCCGCACACGCACGATCGGCATCTTTGCTGCGCAAGGGGAAACGGTGGTTGCGGGTGTCACCTCCGACCATGGCGTCCTGGTTGACACCCTTCTTTCCCTTCATGGCGTAGAGTGATGACGCTACGGCGGAGGCGGAGGTGCCGTTCCCCGCGATGCAGTCCGGAGGCGTGGGCTCGGCGGGCCCCGAGCGGCGTCGGATCGAGCGCACGGCCCACTTGTATTGCACCGGTGCCGGTGCGACGGCGTGATGCTGACACCCAGCGCCGCGAAGCCACACCAGACTGCTGATGTCTCCTTGCTGATGAAGTCGGCGTAGCCACGCCCGAGCTCCTCCGGCGGCCCCACCTCCTTGTCAATCTCGTTCCCATCCTCATAGAAGTAGTCTTCATAGTAGTGCATGCGGCCGTAGTCGTTGTCGTCGTCGTCAGGGCCCGTGAAGATGGCCGTCTCGGCGGGGAACTCGTACGCGGCGTCGCTGGAGGGACCTAGCAGGCTGGGCCTGTACTGCGCCCGCACGCGCGCCTCGTGGTCATCGAGTCGGAGGTAGAAGAAGATGGAGCCAGAGTCTGGCCTGGCGGCGTCCGTGCCGTTCGGGTAGTAGTACGTGGAGGTGAACGGTGAGCTGATGCTCTCACCGTCAGGGATCGTCGTGGACCATGAGTAGCTGTCGATGCGGAACACGTGGAGCAGTTCGGGAGATTGGGGAAAGACCGGATCCGGTATTTTTAGCATCCACGTATTTTTACGGGAAGAATTGGGGAGCTATTAGAGATAAGTTTTTTTTTATTTTTTCCTAAATAAAGTTTTGGGATGATTCGGATGTGCTAGCACCCAGACGTCCGATAGTTTTTTTTATCGGACGCTCCGTCGCAACATTGAAAAATAACTATCGAAACATCAAAAATCAACATTTGCAACATGAAAACATGCACTAAAAATAGTTTTGGAACTCATGCACGCCATCCATCTCAAGGATAAAAAATCCCCATGTGCAACATTTCATCATGTTTCATGCAACATTCATCAGAAGATAAATTTGCAACACCTTTACGTGCATGAAACATCTCAAATTGTTTCGTGCAACATTCAAAATAAACACATTACAACAATAAAAAACACAAGTTGCAACATCTCGAATAGAAATAATTTTGTGATCTCGGCCAAATCAAGTACTGCAACAACAAAAAAAAAGCATCTCTTACAACATTGCAACAACAAAAAAGCATCTCTTACAACATTGCAACAACAAAAGAAAAGGAGGCCGAAACAAAGAAAACAACCATATGCAACATCGTGAACAAGTTGGTGCAACACCCAATTGCTAGCAAGTTGGACTGTTGCAAACAGATGAAACATCAAAAGCCAACTGTTGCAACATCCAAAAATCTCTACTGCAACACCAAGAGGTACCTATCGCAACATGGAGCCGTCAGTAGGTGCACCGACACGGGTGCCGACTTCTCCCGGCCGAAGACGCCCTCGCCGTCGGCGATGTAGATGAAGGCATTCCAGCCCTCCGGGATAGGCTGGTGGATCTGGGAGCCCGGGCGCATGGTGAAGTCCATGTACATGGTCAGGGTGCGCGTGTAGACCAGGGAGCGCACGCCGAAGGCCTCGCCGGCGATGATCCGGACCTCTACGCCGTCCTTCAAGGCGCGGCTGATGTCCTTGCTCTGGAGCTCGATCCAGAGCTGCAGGCCCTTATGCACCCCCGTCCCCCGCTGGTATCTCCGAGTGCATGATGCCCCGGCCGGCAGTCATCCACTGAAGGAAGAATTCAGTTCAGGGAATAATATCAGGATAGGAAATAAAACTGCTGCATGAGCATGGTGATCATGAGTACAATTAGAGAGCAGATGGGCTGACCTGGACATCCCCTACCCTGATGGTGCCCTTGTGGCCTGCAAAGTCCTGGTGGGTGCAGGCTCCCTACAATTTCAATCCAACACAGAAGGAGACATTTGAGCGAACAGCTCGTGGGGGGTAGAAGAACAGAGGCAGGTAACACAAGGTTTGCTTGAGTAGAGGACACGCACCTCGAGCATGTATGTGATGGTCTCGAATCCTCTGTGGGAATGGTTGGGGAACCCGGCGGGCTTGGAGACTGAGACCTTGTCGAGCATGAGGAAGGGGGTCTAGGTTCTTGAGTTCAGGCCTGCACAAACAGAGAGGCAAAACGAGATGGATGGCTTCCGCTGCAGTGCGGGGAAGGGGTGCCGCCGGGGTGGGTGAGGAGGACGCCAGGGTGGGGGAGCGGGTGGGGGACGAGGCTGTCGGGGTGGGGGAGCGCGCCGCCGCCGGCCAGGGAGGCAGCCATGGCCGTGCGGCACGGGGCGCGAGCGTGAAAGGGAGGAGGAAGCCAGGGACTAGGAGGTTGAAGAAGAAAAGTCACGGGATTAGGATGGGGAAGAAAAGGAACAGTGGAAATAGATAAGGTAGACTGACTAGATAGGAAGCGTCAGATATTTCTTGTGGTAAGCGTACGATGCCTACGGACGACCGAACCATAGCATTACCGTAATTTTAAAGATCTTTTGAAGTTGCTATTGTACCGAATCCAATTAGCCGGCTTTGCAGCTCCCCGCCGCCTCGTTCTCCTCCCGATTCCTGCCCACCAGGTCGACCCCGCCGCCCACCAGATCGAGCTCGCCGTTTGTCCAACTAGCTTCTCGGACCTAGCTTCCTCGCCGATTCTACAGCTATTTGATCTAACAAATATTCAGATCCATGTATTCATCTTGTAGAAAGCAAATATGTGAGACAGTTCAGATAATCAGATTGGTGTTTCTATCATCCATTTGATCATCTTCTGAAACGATATGGAGCATGCTTCTCATATGGCTTTGTCATGAAATTTCGTCTGGCAATGAGTTAATGTTCTCAGCCAGATTTGTTGGAGGTTCTGTAATTTAAGTAGTCTTTCACACTTTGTTCTTAATTTCTCGTTTCAGAATTTCCATGATTTGCATTCCATCTGCGATTAGTTATTGTGCAAATACCACCAGCAGGGTTCTTCTGAATTTTGTTCCGGTACCTCCAATTTGGAGCTACGACCCTGCAGCAAATCAATGGAATCTCAGTTTTATTTCAGCATACCGTACGTCCATGGGACGTTGGTGTCTCGGTGATGCTTAAGAATCACAACACACAACGAATAGACACACAATAATCCACAGTAAAACATAACTCGATGACTCGACCATATGCATGGAAACCAACTATATTTTGCACGGACCGAGCAACATGATCAGCTGGCCGGCGACGATCAGTAGGGCCTGCCGGTGCCGTAGTTGCCCGGCGGGAAGTAGTCGCAGACGAGGAGGGTGTCGTTGGAGCCGCACACGATCCTGGCGCACCCGACCTGCGTGGTGTTGCGCCACACCACCTGCGTGTACCGCAGGCACCCGGCGCCCGGTGGTGCGGCGCACGAGTTGCTCCCGTAGTCGTACCACTGCCCCTCCGCCACCCACGGCGCCGCCAGCGCCGTCGCGTTCCAGTGCCGGCCCTTCCCAACGACGACGTTCTCGCCGAAGTAGAACAGCGGCGACCGCCGGGGCGCGCAGTCGCCGCGCCGCGACTGCGCGAAGCCCTTGGCGTACCCGGCGATCTGCGGGCTCCAGACCAGCGGCGGCACGCCGACCTCCCGCCGCGCCTCGTTGTGCACCGACAGGATCTCGGCGACCGTGGCCGCGGAGCGCGCGCGGCGGCCGGCGTCTAGGTCCGTGCCGTAGCTCCCGTCGTCGTCGTTGGTGGCTGCGGCGCTGCGTGTGCACAGTGCAGCAGACAGGGCTAGGAGCAACAAGATGGACCAGAGGGAAGACATCCTTGTTCTAGCCATGATTTGGTTGTTGAAAGCAATTCTTTTGATGGGATGGATTGCGAGTTCGACGTGATTATCATTGTGTATATATAGGCGGATTTCAAGTCCGGTTCCCTGAATTTGAGGTGCGAGTAGGCGGTCATCGATGTCTTTGAACGCTCGCATGGCGGCTAGCATGCATGACTGTGTGCTCTAGCTGGTTCACGCCATGCTCATTCTTGGCATCCAAGACACAAGCGAATCTCTCAGATTGTTTATCCGAGATAATCGAACAAAGTACATGTTGGATGGCTGAAAACGAGATGATGTCCTTGACCAGAGCAAGGAGATTACGGTGTGGTGTTTCCGAAGCCGGTGGCGTCCTGTCAAAATGAAACTGAGAGCGAAGATTAAGGAGCAAGCAAGGGCAGCTGCACTGCAAAGCAAGCCCTGCCGCCCACACTGCTTGCCGTAATCGACTGATCGGTGCGTGATTTTTTTTTTCCGTTTAGCATATCTTGTAGTCTTATACCACGCGGCATTTGACCAGCTGTGAATGACAAATGACGAAACTTTAAGCTCGCAGTCTTTTTTTTACCAACCAGAGAAACTGTTAACATAAAAATATTGCGGAATACTGCACACATAATTGTTTGCCATTTTTTATCAAAATACGTGAGAGTAGCTACTCATTACCAGGCAGGAACAAACCTATAATAATGTGAAGTGGACCGTAATGCTTCAAAGAAACGCAGCATATAAGACAAACTGCGAGATGCTATGTAGTCCCGCGAGTTTGAATAAAATAAATAATAAAACGCATGCCTTTATTCAAAAAAAAAGTATAATATAATGGCTGACTATTAAACAAGATGTCCAAAAAAAATAAGAGGTCCAAAAATGCACAAGAGTAAAGCCCATCAAGCGAGGTGGCCCGTAATTCGCTGCCAACGATGAATACCTCAAAATGGCGATCAAAAGGAATTTCCCCTTGAGATAATCAGTGTGGTCATTGTATACTTAAAGGCGAAGAGTTTGTTGTTCGCTATAATCAATACAGGAATGAATCGCATATGTTGGTTTGCAATTGCTTAGGAATTCAATGATAGTGACTTTTTTAGTTAGGGGGCGAGTCTACTTTTTTTTTTCGATTGAGCTGCTTTTCCCTCATTTTACTCGCCTAGCCCTCTTCAAGAACCTGTACAATGATCAATGCCACCACAAAGAAAGCAAACTAGATTATCGATAATTTGGGATGGAGAGAATAGTATTTAGCACAAAATCATATAGTATTTTGCATGGTACGTATTGAGTCCGATCCTTAAATTTGCTAGGTTAAATTAGAGAGCTCTTTACCACCCCTAATTAAAACACGCAAACGAAGCTGTGACTCTAGATTACTTGTTTTCCCGTACCACATCTATGATGGTAATGGGTACACATAATAGCCGTATCACGTCAACTTTATGCTGCACGAGTATCTGAAACAAACCACTGTATTTTTCAGCAGGATTCTATGAGGTATCTGCAAGGAAGCAACAAGCTTGGCAGTTAGAAATTGGTGCGGCTTCATTTGAACTGTTAAATACAAAATGCATAGTACCTTTGTGTTTTGATGAATGCCGTTCAATCAGCAGAGCTATCATTTATAGGTTGGGTGAGCAGTGAGCTCAAGAGATGGAGGCGTGCAGACAAATTCAGCTTGGGTGTTCAGTGAATCTACAAGGTCGATTGCATCATGGCAGCTTACGACATAGCTACAGAAGGTAACCACAACAGTTGAGTAAGTCTGCGTATATGCACCAGGCAGGTCAACTGTGGAGGTCTTCACATTAACATTCCAGAGGGCATCCTGTTGAGATGGTAATGTCATAATTAAATTGGTTAGTGGAAACACTGCGAAAAGTTAAAAGAAACACAGAGGAATGTTACTAATAAAATAATAAGTAATAACCTTATGCAGATACATACAAACTCGAGAAGCTGGTGTTGAACTTGATCTTCGGTGGATAGACTTCTAGTGTGACTCGAAAAGTTATATTTGCAGATGAAATCTGACAAGACAAGAAAGATGCTCGATTCGTATAACATGAGACCTGCACAAAACGTGTTCAAACAAGTGATCCGGGTTATTCAGATGGGAACAGGAACCGCAGCGAACGTAACAGAGTTGCAATATACTCCGTGCTTTGGTGCAGACGAGATTATGCAAACGTAAGGAAAGGTTGTGGACAGGAACTGGGCACAAGTAGTACAAACAAACAAGCAAAAGCATCTCTTACCCTGGATGAGTCAGGTGTAGACTCTTGGAATTGTTCCTTTTAACTTGCGGCACTGTCTTATTAGCTCCTTGCTGTTGCTGGCATTGACCCTTAATGAGAGCAGAGAACTGGCGAGTGTGTCTACCTTTGGCAGTGACCTGATGGCAGGACAGTTGCCGATACATAGATGCTGCAGCGAACTGGGGAGGCCGTCCTTGGGCAGCGACCGGAGAGCTTTACAGCCTTCGATGGATAATGCCTTGAGTTTGTCAAGTTTATGTAGCCCATCAGGAAGGTACTGCATCTTGCCGCACCAACTGAACTCAAGGTCGTGGAGGGAGGTGAGGAGAAGAAGCGCCTCCACTTGCTCCATTGTGAAGCGTTCCACATCGTGGTTAGATTCAAGATTTAAGGTGGCAAGAGAGGAAGAGACGAGGCTGCAGAAGGAGTCAGTGAGGACGCCTGCAATGTCGTCACTAGTCAACTCCTGCAGCTTGGAGGAACAGGGAAGAGGCTCTTCTTCACGCGTCCATGATGGCTTGGAACAGTCAACGAGGAATCTGGGGCTCCTGTAGACCTTTAGTTCTGTGAGTTGACCTTGGGTGAGGAGAGTTCCCAAGCCCTCGCTTCTTAAGTCCGCACACTTCCCTATCCGTAGCCTTGTGAGAGAGACAAGGTTTGAGAGAGGCACTGCTGCTGCCTCCATGCCCTCCAAACCATGAAGATGGAGAAATTGCAAGGAGGATGGGAAGGCGAAACACGAAGTGGACGACGATGAATAGGAGGAGAGGAACTTGGGGCACGCCTCAATATCCAAAGATTGGAGGGAGTGCAAATCGGAGGGAAGATTGATGAGAATCAGATTTGGGCACCCGATCATTACCAGTCTCTGTAGGTTGGGAGGCAAGAGCAGTACTTCTTCATCCTCTGTTTCCACTGCTATTTCCCTGTCTCCTCTTGCATGTATTAGCTGGTTCTGACCAATTTGCACGCCCTCCATTTTAGCTGAAGCTGATGGCGATGGCCCGGATTTTATCGTTGCTTGCTTCCCCATGACACCCGCCCTTGTTATCTTCTGGCAACCGCTTATACGCAAAGTAGAAAGCTTTGGAAAATGAGAGAGCAGCTGTGTAAATTCCTTTCCACTAGCACCACACTCTGTGATCACCAGATTTTCCACTGGAAACTGATGGCCGGCAACTGGCCAAAGGCCACTATTCGGATTCATGATATTGAGGGTCTTCAGGGATGAAAGCATTTGGAGGTGATCCGGAGGCAGAGGAGGGCATCTCTGGGCCTCCAAAGATTTTAGTTCCGTTAGGTTGTCAAAGTCCAACACCTTCAGCCATGCACCACCCAAGCCATCGACTACCAAGTCACATCCAGATTCATCTTTTTTGTAAAATAGATACTTAAAACATAGACCCAGTCCTCCTATTTTGAGGGAGCATGGAGCACGAGTCCAAGGTAAAGGAGGCAAGGACAATAAGTTTGGGCAGTTAACAATTTCTAGCTTCCTTAGCTTGGGAAACCAATTCCGGTTCACCTCTTTATCTCGGTGTTCACAAGTAGAACGTGAAAATGGCAACTCCATGAGTACAGAGCAATCTCTTATGACCAGCTCTTCCAAGTGAGAGAAGACTTTACAAGGGTCATTTCCAACCCATTTTTCCAGCGTTGGTATCTTGACTAATTCTAGCCTCTTTAAATTCTTGAAACTTTGGCCGTGGCAGTTTTCAGCATGGCCACTGACCATCCACAGCCCTCCTATAGGTGGAAGGTTTTTCCAACCTATATCATCAAGACAAAGAGATTCTAAATTCTGAACATTAAGGTTGGTGCCTAGCCATGTAGGACATTTAGCTCCTCCATGTCCTCTAATGCATAGCTCCTGAAGATTGCTATGTGGTTTCAGACTTTCAAGGACAAGCTCTTCCCTCTTAGGATTCTTACTGTCATCGGACCGCTCACTATCCCAACTTAATGTCAACTGTTTTAAATCGGATTTTTGTATTAGTTTTGCTTGCTCTGCTTCTTCCTTTGCTTGAACCTTTTCAAGGTTATAAATGCTAAGTGATCCATGGAGCTCTTGCAGTTGCCCTAACTCCTTTAGTTCGAAACCAGAATTTTCCTTGTTGACTTCAAATATTCTTAACTCCTGTAGAAGTTTTAGTTTCCCTACCTCAAAAATTCTAGAGAGAACGCTGCCATCAAGAGTAAGAAAGTGTTGTAATTTTGTAAGGTTTCTCATCTCCCTCAGGAATCTCGAGTCAATATTGCATCCTGATACATCAAGGATCCTCAAGTGATATAATCTTGCAGTACTACTAGGTAGTCTTACTGAGAACACAGAGTTTGCAATCCGTATATAGCGAAGATGGACAAGCTTAGAGAAGTTGCATAGCAAATTATCGACATCATAGGATGGTGATGCTTTCGACAAAAATACAACACGAAGGCCTCTTGCTTCCCTAAACAAATCACGAAATTCCTTGGCAAAGCTTACATGGTACTTTCCAAATAACATCAATGTATGTAGGTTCTCAGCATTCAATCTTTTATCCAGTGCACTCAGACCTGTTTTACATTCTTCAAAACGGATTCTATCCTCCAAAATTGTGTCCTCAATAACAATAGATATGTGACGTACGGAAGGGGGGATTTGGATGGACCCCATGTTTGAACCATATATGCTAAGACATTCATCTGATGAAACCTTCACTGCTAAGTCGTGTAGTAGATCATGGATAACATAACATGGTGAGCCATATCCTCTTTTGCTTTCCTTAAAAAATCCATAACTAACCAATGCATCTAGGTAGCTCTCTCCAACTTCTCCAGCTTTTTTGTTTTTCTCATGTGAGTGCAGAATATCTAGTCCTATCCACAAGCGAATCAACTCTTTGCTATGAAATTCATAATCTTCGGGAAACAATGCACAATAAGAAAAACACTGTTGAAGGTGGAAAGGGAGATAGTCATAACTCAGCTTTAGTGCTGGCATAATGTCATTATCACTGGTTTGAAGTTCCCATTCTTTACTATCCAGTACTCTTCTCCAATGGTCCAAATTAAGTTGGTTTCTTAGTAACCTCCCAACAGTTTTTGCTGCCAACGGGAAACCCTTCAACTTGTCCAGTATTTGTTTTCCAACGCCAAGCAATGCATCATGATCTTTAAATGACTGTTCTTCACCAAAAACACATGCTTCAAAGAAACGCAGGAAATCTTCACCTTCCAAACGCTCCAGTTCTAACCAACTGTCGACTGTCTTAACCATTTTTGCTACCTCTGGGATTCTAGTTGTGACCATAACCATATTACCTTTCTCCTCCCCTTTTCTAAATGGAGCTAACAGTTTTTTCCACTCATCCTCATGATATGTCCACATATCATCCAAGACAAGCAAGAACCGCTTAGATTTTATTCTTTGCCCTATTCGCTCTTCGACGCTATCAGTTTTGCTTTCACCATTAACTTCTGGAATCTTGTCCACAATATCTTGCAACAACTTATTTGCATTGAAATTAAGAGAGACGCATGTCCAAACTGAGACCTGGAAATGGCTGTTCACTTCTTGATATACATGCTGTGTGAAAGTTGTCTTCCCTATACCTCCCGGCCCAACAATTGGAAGTACAGTAAATTTGTAGGCAGCATATTCACCATAGGCAATGGCATCCACAATTCTCTTTTTCTGGCTGTCCCTCCCATACAATTTAGGCTCTATGATTTCTGAACTGGTTATGGGTCTGTTCATTGCGATGGAGCCTAATGGCTCTAGATTCAGAATGGTGGATACCTTCGCGCATATGGGCTTGAGCTGCTCTATGATAGCCCTCATCTTTATAGAGATTTCCACCCTATCAAACTTCAGTTTTGGCAACTTCGAGCCGGAGGTGAGCTTGAGTTTACCGGCAAGAGCTCTGGCAGTGTAGAGAGTGTTGAGAGCAAGACTCTTTGCGCACCCGTCTGCAGGCGTGTCAGCGGCGTGGTAGGTGCCGTCGAGCGCGTCCTGGATGCGGAAGTAGTCGAGCTCGTCGAGCACGTCATCGGCACCCTGGGCCAGCTGCCGCAGCTTGTGCAGCATCTGCGCTAGCGCGGGGCTGTGAAGCTCCCTGCCGCGGGCATTGTCCAGCATGGCCTGCGCGAAGAGGAGCTCCATCTTGAGGGCGTCGATGTTGTCGCCAAGCCCGGCGCTGGCCGCCCACGCCTCCAGCAAGCCGTCAGTGACGGGCGCCAGGGCCTTGCCCAGCACCCACCGCGCGGCACTGACGGCGGCCTCCATCGTCACAACCTCAACGAACCTCAGACCGATGTGTGCTTCAAGTACGAGGTTGCTGCGCGCAGGATGAGGAAACCATGAATTCAGAGATGTCACACAATCGCAGTAAAGATTCTAAGATTGCCAGAGGAGAACATTAATGGGCATCATACTAGTAAAATTGTGCTCACCCAAGGGAGACGCTAAACTTGAACGAGACTAGAATTTGATCGCAGAACTTGAAGTGTCCCGTGTTATTGCAAGACAGAAGACTCCTCCCTCTGTCAAGCAAGACACAAATGGAGGCGATGAGCAGGCGGTGTACGCGAAAGCAAGCTCTATGCAGGCAAGGTATCGAGTAATGGGAACCACGACATGTACCTACCGCGCAATAATTGAGCATTGATATAGGGGCTGTTTGGTTCCGTTTGCTTATTTTTAGCATGTGTCACATCGAATGTTTAGATACTAATTAGAAGTATTAAACATAGACTATTTACAAAACCCATTACATAAGTGGAGGCTAAACGGCGAGACGAATCTTAAGCCTAATTAAGCCTAATTAATCCATCATTAGCAAATATTTACTGTACCAACACATTGTCAAATTATGGACTAATTAGGTTTAATAGATTCGTCTCGCCGTTTAGCCTCCGCTTATGTAGTGGGTTTTGTAAATAGTCTACATTTAATACTTCTAATTAGTATCTAAACATTGATATGACGAATGCTAAAAAAAAGCGGCGTAAACCAAACCAGGCCTACATTGGTCCACCAAACTCTGGATCTGTCGGATAGTGTTGAGCGGCATATAATTGAGCATCGATATAACATTGGCCCGGACAGTGTTCCCATCCAGTAGCGTATAAGCAGGTGCTTCACGATTTTAGACTATTATCTACAGTAAAAAAAGTAATAGTTGAACAGCTGCAGTATTTTATGAAATGACACATGACATTGTTTGAACGGTTTATGGAACTGTGGACTCTACCTTTAATCTCTGTTGTGGCTTATTGCCAGTGGCGAAGCTAAAGCGAATTAGAGGGGGTGCGCTTAGCTCGTAGCTGCATATAGTTGTCACAACTGTCAATTGATTGATTTAGGGGGGTTTGGGAGTCAAGGGCTAATCGGATGTTTGACACTAATTAGAAGTATTAAATATAAACTAATTGCAAAACTAATTGCATCTAGGTTAAATCGCGAGATGAATCTATTAAGCCTAATTAGTCCATGATTTGATAATGTGGTGCTACAGTAACCATTAACTAATGATGGATTAATTAGGTTTAATAGATTCGTCTCGCGATTTAGCCTACGGGTTCTGCTATTAGTTTTATAATTAGCTCATATTTAATCCTCCTAATTAGCATCCGAGGTGACAGGGCTAAAGCCCCCTTATCAATCTAATCTAATCATCGCGAGACGTGCAATGGGATCAGAGGCTTACCTATTGGCGTTTTGCAGGTTGCAGCAGCAGGAGCGCCGCAGCGGACGCCTGCCTTGTGGTCTGGGACGCATGGCGTCGGCACAGAACAGAGGCGGAGTCGCAGAGACACCGGGCAGGTGGCGATAGACTGCACGCGCGGAAGTCGGAACGATGGGAAGGCGAATGGATGATTGACGATGCATTCATGGGCCTGGTCCCTGCAACGATGCATTCATGGGCCAGTGGGCCATGTTGGGCTACCCAAGTGTGTATGACAACCTTGTAAATTCATCATCTTTTTGGAGATGCTTCGGTGGAGTGCATTTCAAGCAAACCTTGGCATATGACTCAGTTAGTGGCGTCAAAAGCACTGTAATTTGGCGCAACAGCGACGCTGGAGCCAAAGCATCATCTTTTTTTTAGGGGACTCGGTCTGTAGGGGACTCGGTCTGTGGCCACTTGGGTGCAGGTGCAGTCCACGCATACCCTTATTATTTGGGTTCTTCAGCAAGGAAAAAAAAAAACGCTCTCCCATTTTGGGTTGTGCTTCTTTTTTAGTTATGCTTCAGATAGTCGAACATCCTCAACCCACTGGGTGCAGCACAAGAATAACGTATCTGGTGCAAAATATTTACTCCGTGCAACCTTAAAAACTCTAAATCATGACCACAATATGCTAATCCAATGGATAGGCTTAAAGAGGGGTCATTTTGCAATTCAGCGCCCGCCGGCCAGCAGGTTTTTTGCGAATCCCTCATGCCCCTTGAATCCGTTTCCCGTCTACCCCTTCCATCGCGATAAGCCGCCGCCGCCCCTTCCGCCGCCCGTGGCCCTCCGCCGGCCTGGTGAGGGCGCCGCCACCCCTTCGTCTCTCGCCTCTCACCCCTTCGCCTCTCGCTGCCCCTTCGCCTCTTCCCGGATGAAGTTGTGCCTGAGATGAGGCAGAAGGCCGTGGTGACGGCGCTGCCGATGGCCGGGGATGGGAACACGACCCACGGGCGACGGAGCCGTCTCAGAAAGACGAGCGGCGGTAGACGACGGCGAAGCAGGCACGATCAGCGATCGACTTCATCCGGGAAGGGGTGAAGGGGCGGCGAGAGGTGAAGGGGTGGCGGCGCCATCACCAGGCCGGCGGAGGATGTCACACCTGGTTTTAAGGACAAAACCAAGTGCATTGAATACATGTGTGCTAGGATCAAGTTACACACATGTACGACATAAGTGAATAACAAAGACAATGCCATAACGAAATAAAGAAAGTATTAACCATTATTACATGACCGAAAGTCTCAAATAAACTACAAAGTCTAATTATTACGTAGCGGAACTCCAAAAGTATTGATAACTCCACAGGCAGCTAACTGAAGAAACGCATGCCTAATACTCCTCAAAATCTTGTAGGAACTCCTCGGGATTCACTTGGTCTGAACAGCGGTTTTGCAAAGGTGAGTACAACCATACTCAACAAGTCGTGGGGAACAGTTTAGTGTAAGGCCAATCAAGATATGGCTAAGGCTTAATCAACATCAACTTTTAATTTAGTTGGTCAAATTTTATTAGCAATTAACTAAGTGTAAGTTTATACCACCTGAAATTAAACAGGAATATAAATAAAGTAATAACATAATCATGAATGAAACAACAACAATTTAAATCCATCTTTCGATAATATTATCATGTGAGGGTCCAGGCTGCTCTTAACCGTGAGCACGGCTGATCGATCAGTTTTACACTCTGCAAAGGTTGTACATCTTTACCCACAAGTCGCATAAAAGTTCAAAAGAACTTTGGACCCAACCATACGGTGTTTGCAAAGCACCATATCACACTTTCGAGGTGTGATTGCATAGGGACGCTATGAGGCCTTTACAAAGATTCATTAGTCAGTGGTAACCCGCTAAGATTTTCGGTGTTCGGCATGCACAACCTATCACAGGCCGCTAATGCAACGACTCAGTCCCCCCTATTGCCTCATCACGAGTAAGACTACCCCAAACTAAGATTTCTAATTATTCAGCCAAGATTAGAGCCATTTAGTCTTGTGGTAGTACTGTTTTTCTGGTGGTCGCTCCATGTTCCGATTAAACATTATGGACTTGTATTAATGGAAGGTATAACATAAATAATACCAAATTAATAATGTTTCAGATTAAACCACCATAACTATGTTTGAGCACTAAGTATGAGCTACCCAATATAAATTTAACCCAGTTGATCAAGGCAAAGGTAAAGAAATCTAGGACATCCTTAATTGGGACCCATCAAATTTAAACTATATTGCGCATGGCAATGCTGTACAGAACATGAAAGTAAAGGTGAATAGGACTTAAAGAGGTGATCAAGGACACGACTTGCCTTCTTGACCTTGCTCATGCTGTTCGTACTCCTCGAAAGCTTGATTTTCAAATCCCTCGAACTGCTGACCGTCTACACGCGTCACACGAGCACATGCAAGCAAACAAATTATAACATAAGAAAACAGTACACCAATCATAATAAACAGAGAAAACAAGCTTGAAAAACTATTCTACGCATTAAAACGAACACGCGGATATAAAGAACGCTAAAAACGAAACTAAGATGCAAAAACTATGCTTAAAACAAAATGCAGAAGTCTAACTGCGAGAAAATCAAACTTCCAGAGGCTAAACAGCAAGTAACCAAGAACCTAAACATAATTACGCATATAAACTGAAGGTTTAATGCGCAAAAATGTAACACAGGACTGCGGGTGCTATACTGTGAAAGCTCGGGGTTTAAATCAGACGAAAACGGGACCTCTTTTTGAAACACTTTTGAATTGCTGCGGATGGCAGCGCACTTTGCGGAAAACGCAGGGGCTTAAATGCAAGAGTAACGCAGAGCGGCGCGGTTGACCGGTATCGACCGGATGCGGCCGGATCCGGGCGGCAACGGACGGCTGGCGGCGACTGCGGCCGCGGGACGGCGGCGCGCGGCAGCGGCCTCGCCGGCGAGCGGCGGCGGCCAGGCCGGAGTTGGCCGAGACGGCGCTCCAGGGCCCGGTTCCGCAAGCGGGTTGCACTGGGAGGAAGAGGGAAGCGCGGGGAACACGCTTAGGCGGTCGGCGCCGGGCGAAACGCGGCGGAGGTGGCGGCGCAGAGCGTGACGGCGACGAGCTCCTCTCGGCGCGGCCGTGCGGGCGGAAGACGGTGAGAAGACGCGCGGAGATAGCTCGGCCGGGGTACTCACCGACGCGCGATGCTCCGGCGAGCTTCTGGGCGACGGGAAGGCGACAGCGAGGGAGATCGACGGCGGCGGCGCTAGCTCGAGCTCGGGAGGCGGGCGCTCTGTAGATGCGAAAAAAAAAAGGCGAGGGTTTGGTGGGGGAGCGGAAAACGGTGGCGGCGGTTTTTAGGCGGCCTAGGCGTGCGGGCCCGAGGCCAAGTCGGACGCGGGGCGAGGAGGCGCGGCACGGGTGCGGCTCGGACTCGAGTCCGGTGCGGAGAAGGGGCGAGCGGCGCTGCGTGCGGGAGAGGAAAGGAAGGCGCGGTGAGGAAGATGACACGCGGGCCCCAGCGGTCAGGGGGAGAGCTGCCGCGCGTGGAAAGGGCAGCTGGGCCGCTGCTTGTTGGGCCGGCACAGGGATAAACGGAACTGGGCCAGAGGGAGTAGCAGGTGCTGCGCTGGGCTGAAAAAGAAAGGAGTTTTGGGCCGGCGCAGCAAGGAAACACTGGGCTGCTCGCTGGCTGAAAGAAAAGAAACCAGGCCACAACTGCTGCTATTGCCCAGCGCTAGCGAGCATGGCCACAAGCTGCTGCTTTTTCTGAACCGAAAACAGAAACTGAACTGGCGAACTGAACACTGAAAGGCACCAGCGCTGGACTGAAAAGAAAACTGGCGCCTGTTGCTACTGCCAACAGCAACTAAGGCTGAAGAAGCTCGATAGGAACACCTGGCGACAGAAAACTAGGAAAGCTATAGAACTGAAACTGAAGAACCAAAGAATAGATAACTACTGACAGAACTCTGAAACTGAAACACAACTAGCTGAAAAGACAGAAAAGAAGATCGGCCACCCAAAAGCAAAACACAAACATGAAATCGAGCAAACAAGATGAAAACTATGCAGCGGCATGAATGCTCAATTAAAATCCTTTATTTCATTAATTTATTTGAAAAAATGTTTTTTTATGACTAAAAATGCAAAATGACCTTATATGCCTTAAACAAGCAAAATTGTTTCTAGCAAATTTTAGTTAAATGGAAAGTTGGAGATTTTGGATGTTACGGAGGGCCACGAGCGGCCGCGAACTGCGATGGAAGGGGCGGCGGCAGCTTATCGCGATGGAAGGGGCAGGGGGGAACGGATTTAAGGGGCAGGAGGGATTTGCAAAAAACCTGTTGGCCGGCGGGCGCTAAATTGCAAAATAACCCCATCTCTAACCCTATCCATTGGATTAGCATCTTGTGGCCTTAATTTAGAGTTTCCAAGGTTGCACGGGTAGATGGTTTGCACCCGATACGTTATTAATGCCACTTACTCCTCATCCTAAACCCTGTTGACAGATGACTAGCGAAAAAACGAAGGAGAGGGGGTAGAAGAAAGAGAAACTGCCATCTTTTTTACAAAAAAAATTGAAATTGCGCTGTTCATCATGAGACAAGGAAAGCTAGTGAAATTGCTTCAAGACCAAACTAAACCTCATCAAATTTCTACGTGCCCTTCAAAAACTGGTTCATACGATAGAGCCAAAAATAGATGAGACTGGAATTTACAGGCCAGGCTATTCTTAGAAACAATTAGAACCAACGTTTTATTACAACCCTAAGTTCCTAACAGCTGCACATCAAATAAACTTGACTATAGGCAGGAGGCGGAATAATTCAGTCGTGCAGGCACGTGTTTTCCCATCCATAAAATCCGAGCTCCCAAGGTCAATTCCCACAGGACGCTACGTTGATCAACCAATTCAACATCATCTCAGAAATCGTATTGGCACGTGTTTCTCTACAGGTTCACGCCTTGGTCAAGTCTGCTCTCTCCTACTGATATTGTACTACGTACACACACATACAGACTAGCTGCAATCTTGTAAAGGTTGAAAGCTGACTCCGATCTTTTTCTCTCTTTTTTTTGCATCTGTATAAAAGCAATGCTTATTGACTCCAGGGATGAACTATCAAAACCGCACGGCACCAATCTATCTACATCATATAAGAAAATATGTTAATTCGGTATTTCTTTTTATTTAAAAAAAAGAGATACTGATTTATTCCACTAATGTATAGTGGCATATGGACCAAAAATGGAAATATTCAGACGACTATCCTATCAATCATCTTAGCTATTATTAGTTGATGCCACTTAATGGTGTGAGCCACCAATTCCAATGGACAGGTTGGTCACCTACCTAGTTGCCTGTGCATGAACATATTCATTCATTGTCGGATTGATGAGCGTTGATTATATTGGTTTCTATCTCTAATATGTTTTGACTATTTTTTATGAGATTATCATTAGCTGATCACTAAGCCAACTAGAGTAAACTAGAACCTCTGCGGTATTGAGTGATGATGCCTTCAAATTCATGATGTTTTCAGAAAAGTTCCAACTCAAAAGTTCAAAGTTTTGACTAGTATCATAAAAAATGTATATATGTACCATAAATTTGGGAATATAAAAGTAGATTTGTTTGAAAACATAACTTCACAGTGTCATACTATGTAGAGTTGCGAATTTGAAACCTATTGTTTGAAGACTGTTGTTGTCCAACTATAAATTCAACAATTACCAGCAGTTGAGTTGATAAAATTTCCCTTATCGAAAAAAAAGTTGAGTTGCTTTCACTACAAAATCCAACAACTTAAATCAAAATTCCAGTAAAAGGCTACGGTAGCCACGGTATAGTAAGAAAGTCTTTACTATAGAGGTTCCGTCATGTCCGTTGCACATACGGCATGCATGACTCTTTCAATCTTCATGAACTAATCAACACGCTCCTCTGTTTTTGTTGGCTTGTGTTTGACCTGGTTCTCTCCTTGTTTCATGACATCCTCACCACAAAGTACACGGGCAAATACGCGCAATCAAGTGACTATCTGTCCTCCATCCATTCACTCTTGTACTTGAACTCGAGAAAATCCAAATTTGCGACGGAATTCTTGGTCAATTTCATCCATTATGCTACTGCAGAGATGATGCAGCAGATTATTAAAGTTGGGAGACCTTTCCATTCAAGGCTATGTAGACTTAAACTTCACAAACCCGCTTTGCATTTAGCATGGACACGCATGGTTATCTTATGCCAAGTCAGCTTGGATCTTAGAGCAACTCCAAGAGGCTGCTAATTTTACCCCCAATACCTTTTTTAAGGAAAAAAGAGAGAAAAAATGAACTCCAACAATCCACCTAAACCTTCCCCAAATTTTTAGCGACGCTAAAAAACAGCCTGCCACCGCGTATATTTTAGCGTTGGCGTTCCTCCCCAATCCTGATTCCCGCACGCCCGCGTGTCCCTTCCGATGGGCCCAATACGATGACGTGGCCTGTGTTTGAAATATTGGAGGCTATTTATTAGCGATCTGCTGTGGACTGATATGTTTTTGGGGGAATTTTTTTTTGGAGAACCCCCAATACATAGTTTTGAGGAAGAATTTTTTAGGATACTCTTGGAGTTGCTCTTAGAGAGTTATAAGAGACGACCCAACTTTATAAAGAGCAACTGATTTTTTATTTTTTGCGAATATAAGAGAAACTGAAATTAATACTGGTGACTTTCTTTCTGCATCTGTATTTAAAGCGACTAGCACTTTCCCTTACATATACCTGCATCCATTTCCAAATAGAAGGGTTTTTTTATCATTTGCAGTGATTTTCTCTCTACATCTGTATATTTAAGCCGATCAACACTTCCCTTACATATAACTCCATCCATTTCAAATATAAATCTTTTTTTATTATTTGTAATCCCTGATGTTTACGTTTTGAGAATATTCTTAAAAGGATTAAAAATTGGCTAATTATGAAACTAATTGAATAAATCATGATTTTAGAGCATCTTCAGCAGTCTCCCAATAAATATTTCTCAATAATTAGTTAATGGGGATATCCTAATATTTATTTCATTGTTACTGGGGCAGTTACTTTTGCAGTCCCCAATAATCTCATCCCAATCCAACTACCATATTAGAAGAGTCACAACTCCTTTATTTAGGGAGAGTTGGGGTGAATTATTAAGTTGTCCCAATAATTATTGGGAAAAGGAAAAGTAAAGGGAGTATGCTGAAGCACTATTTTTCTTACCAACTCTACCAATACAGCAGTTGGATTGGGAATCGGGGATCTGCTAGAGATGCTCTTAGGACTAATGAATTCTACTCACCAATTAGCCAGCTTATGCAATTCGTTTTGCAATTAGTCCATATTTAATCCTCCTAATTGGCATCCAAATATTGAAGGGTTCATGTACTAAGGGTACCCCGGGAAAGGGATTTAAGATGACTGCACGTGAAAAGGCCAAGGGGCCAACACCGAGAAGCATATTGGAGGCGGCCCACGTAAGGCCGTGACCCACCTCCCGACCTCCCAAGTGGACCGGTCCTGGCTACACACCAGCATGAGACCGTGGAAAGACCAGGGGCCCAGGAGGGATCTCCTGACAGCGCTGGGCGACAACAAAAATTGAGCAGCACCCGCATTAATAACCTTCTGAGCGAATCCCCGATTCCCTCAAAAGCTCGGGGGCTAGACCCAGTGGGTCCGCTCGCACGAACCCACTGGATGTCTCAGATATCTAACAGCACACAAGAAGAATGAAGGAGCCTTCCCCGACCATAAGGTCAGAGGAAGCCTCGGGGCTAATGACGGGTTCCTGTACTAGGGATACCCCTGGGAAAGGGATTTAAGATGACTACACGTGAAAAGGCCAAGGGCTCAACAGCGAGAAGTATATTAGAGGCGGCCCACATAATGCGTGGCCCACCTCCCAACCTCCCCAGGTGGGGAGATAAAGAATATGACTCACCGCACTAACTGGCTTGGGGAAGGGGCCCGCAAGGGGCCCACAGCGCCTCGCCTGCCCCTTGACTAAGGGCAACCGGTGCTGTACCAGAAGCATTAAATGCAGGCGTGGCCTCCCAATCCGTCCTACGCGGGGACGTGACCCGACAGAGGGAGCCGACCTTTAGCCAGGGGGTTCAAGGGTGAGGCTACACCCTTCAGACCACCAGGACGGGACAAGGCCACGCAGCCCGTACGCGCTCACGTGCCCCGACATCATCATCTCCCTCTCCATCATGATGATTCATCGCAATCAAGGTTAGGCCGCCATGTCGGGTCTAGTACGAGCCCACATAAGAGGTGGGACCTAGCGTCAGGCGTCACGGCGTAGAGCGGCCGTGAGCACGCTGGAGAGGTCGGGGAAAGCCGGGGGAAGCGGCACGTCTTGCCCCGGCCGATGACTTGAGGCCTACCTACTTATACTAGGTATGAACATCAACAATAGCTTCCGTCCCACTCACTGCCACGGGGTTGGCGGATGGGATGGGGGCACGCCGTGGAGCAGGCCAAGTCGTGCATAAGCGGCCCTCACCGCACAGGAACTACCATACAGGGTGTGCGAAACCCATGACCGACGAAGAGGATAGGATAGGGAAGCCCCATGACGCAACGAGGAGCCAGGCCGCTCCGACCATGCCACGACCCTCGATCTTTGAGGTCGGGGAACCCACTCCTTTCTCCAAATATTGTCTCTCGGTCCCTAATCTATATAAGGGGAACCGGGCCTTCTTTCTCTCTCTGTCGCATGCATCCACACACACGCACCCACGCATCATACGAACGCTTGCTCGCAAGCACCCTGTTGTAAGTCTAGTGCACTCGATCCAAGGAACACGACTCCTGCTAAAACTGGACGTAGGGATCTCCCCAAAGCAGTATAATTCCTTGTCTCATGTGTGCTAGCCATCGGAAGTAAGAAGAGCACGACGTATAATCACTAGTCGGCGGTACGAAACACCGACAAACGTTAGACTAATTTTTAGTTCAATGATGTAAATGAGGCCTTAATTCTGACCAACTACTTCCTCCGTCCAAAATTACTATTCATTTTGACTTTTACAGACACAACTTTGCTGCGTATCTAGACACACATATATCTAGATCCATATTAAAAAGTTTGTTATCTAGAAAAAATCAAAAGGAATATTAATTTAGGATGGGGGAGTACATCTTTCTAAGATGGTGTTTGAATATTAGGTGCTAAACTTTAGCAGTATCATATCGGATGTTCGGATGGTAATTAGGAGGACTAAACATGAGCTAATTATAAAACTAATTGCAGAACCCCTATGCTATTTCGCGAGACGAATCTATTAAGCCTAATTAATCCATCATTAGCAAATGGTTACTGTAGCACTACATTGTCAAATCATGGACTAATTAGGCTTAATAGATTCGTCTCGCGAATTAGACTCCATCTGTGCAATTAGTTTTGTAATTAGCCTATGTTTAATACTCCTAATTAGCATCCAAACATCCGATGTGACATGTGCTAAACTTTAGCATGGGGTATCCAAACACCCCCTAATACTACTACTACACGAAAAACACTCCAATTGATAAAATATAATGGCTTACTTTTCTTTACTAGTGTCGACATCTTTTAAAATCTGCTTTTTCACGTGTTACAAAAGGGACACCTAGCATTAAGTAATTAAAGAAATCAAATTCCATACAATTGATCCAAAAAAAACTAGGTCCACGTTGAAGCCCAATGCAAAAGACGAAAAAAAAAGGAGAAAGAATAAGTGTACGAAATGTAGCTACAAGTCAAAACCACACCTAAAAATGTGTGGCTCCATGCAACTTGCCCGTGACTCCGCACAAGTCCTCGTCAAGAAATCAAAAGAGCAGTTCGGTTGGGCACTTGGGTTACTAGAAGGGACCCCATTTTCCTTTTGGGGAGACCGCAAATGAAAAGTCAAAACCCATGATCTCGAATTAAATTCACGCAACGACTTTTCCGCTCCCCTATTCATGCTCACGTTTGACTTCCTCGCACCCACATCCAACACGGCACATCCGATCCAAACAATAAACCCGCTCATTAAAAAGAATTTAAAATGACGAGAAATCTCTCTTGTCGTACAGCCTCTCAAATCACCTTTCGTTTTCTTTTCCCAATTTGCGATGCAAAAAAAAAGGTTCACGAATACTCGTTTCCCCAGATGTCTTCCCTCCTCTCCCTCGCGTGTTCAGCAATCACGAACGCATTGCATCCACTGATCCGTGGGTCCAGTTGTGCTTCAACCGTGGCGGGGCCCACAGGTCAGTGGAGGCTGCGCCGAAGGCGACGGTACACGCGCTGCGCGCGAGGCGGGTCACTCGTCGTGTAGTTGGAACCAACTAGTCCCGTGACCCACAGCGCCCCCACTCGCCTTGTGGCCACTGTTCCATGGTCAACTCTTCCTCCCATCCCAGCCGTCCGCCGCATCCAACGGCCGGCACCCCGCAGCCCGGCTGCCGCCTGTCGCCCGCGAACCATCCAGCGGGTCAGCACCGGATCACAGCCGTCGGATTGAAACCACCTTTGACTCTAGCCGGTCCTCAAGTTGCCTGCCACCGGCTACAGCCAGTTACCACCTGGAATCTCTTTATAGCCCTGCCCCTGCGGCTCTGGCCTCCTTCCCACTTCTCCTCCTCCTTCCCTGTTCTCCGCTCCGGTGCGGCGGCAAGCACTCCGGCGAGCGCGATGATGACCCTGGACCTGATGGGAGGGTACGGGCGGGTGGACGAACAGGTGGCCATCCAGGAGGCGGCGGCGGCGGGGCTGCGCGGGATGGAGCACCTCATCTCGCAGCTCTCCCGTGCCGGCACCGGCGAGCGGCCGTCGTCGCCGCCGCCAGGGACGGCTCCGGCGCAGCAACATCAGCAGCAGCTGCCGGAGCAGAGCCACCCGCAGCAGCAGGTGGACTGCCGCGAGATCACGGACATGACGGTGTCCAAGTTCAAGAAGGTGATCTCCATCCTGAACCGCACGGGCCACGCCCGGTTCCGGCGCGGCCCCATGGTGGCGCAGTCTCCGGGCCCGGCGGCCGCCTGCTCCGAGCCCGCGGCGCTCCCGGCGCGGTCAGCCCCGGCGGCGAGGCCCGTGACGCTGGACTTCACCAAGTCGGTGTCCGGGTACAGCCGGGACTCCGGGTTCAGCGTGTCCGGCGCCAGCTCGTCGTTCCTGTCGTCGGTGACGACCGGCGACGGGAGCGTGTCGAACGGGCGCGGCGGCGGCGGGTCGTCGTCGCTGATGCTCCCGCCGGCGGCCGGGGCGGCCAGCTGCGGGAAGCCGCCGCTGTCGTCGTCCGGCGCCGGGCAGAAGCGCAGGTGCCACGAGCACGCGCACTCGGAGAACGTCGCCGGCGGCAAGTACGGGGCCAACGGCGGGCGATGCCACTGCTCCAAGCGCAGGTAATTAATCGAATCCGTTGTTGCTGCTGGTGCCTGATTGTTACCGAATCAATCAATCGACTGAGCAACTGAATCTTGTGAAATTGAGCAGGAAGCACAGGGTGAAGCGCACGATCCGCGTGCCGGCGATCAGCCCGAAGGTTGCGGACATCCCCGCCGACGAGTACTCGTGGCGCAAGTACGGGCAGAAGCCCATCAAGGGATCTCCATACCCGCGGTGAGTGCCTGCCTGAGCAGCGACGGCTCCATCCAAATTCCAATCCAACCCACAGCCGAATGAATCGTCGCTGATTGACATGGGAATCTGCAGGGGATACTACAAGTGCAGCACGGTGCGCGGTTGCCCCGCGCGGAAGCACGTGGAGCGCGACCCCGGCGAGCCGTCGATGCTGATCGTTACCTACGAGGGCGAGCACCGCCACAGCCCCGCCGGCCAGGACCCGCCGCCGCTCGCCCCGCTGCCGGAGCTGCCCAACCATTAAATTTTCATCTTCTTTTTTTTCGGCATACCTTCTCTGTCAATTACTAGTACTAGTAGCTCTTAATCAAAAATCACCATTAGGCTTGGGTTTAGCAGCTCCAAATTTCTCGATACCTCATGTGTTCATTTAGCAGCTTGTAATAGAATTAGGAAAAGATGAAAGATGTGTTAGCCCAAGGCTCGGAGAAGAAAAGGGTAAATTAGGAAAAAAGGCAAAGCGAAGAGAAGTGGTGCTGGTGCGGGTGGGCGGGATTTTGACCGCGCTTTGTGGGTGGACTCCACCCGCGCTATTCCAGAGCCGGATTTGATTTGAACGCCCCGGGGGATTTGGAGTCCGGGAGTCAAAAGCCCGTGGGGCCCAGCGGTTGAACAACGGGACGCTGGCCGCTGCGGCTTTGGGTCTCGGTCCCCCGGTGGGGACGGACGACAGGAAGAGGGAGACGTGGACGGGTGCGGGGACGAGGTCAAGGAACGCGGCAGGGGTGGGCCCCGCGCATCACCCCGGGGCGCGTGCCGCTGCCGCCGTTGACTCGTGTCAGCCTGGCCGGGTTGCGGCCGGTTGCGTTTGTTTTTGCTTTGCTTTGCTTGCGTGCCTGCGCGGCTGCGGCTGGCTGGGGAGTGCGGCGCGGCGGGGCTGCTGCGTCCACACCACCGCACCTGGCGGGGTCGGGTTGCCAGTCGCGCGCGTCCCGGCTGGCGTGGTTAAGGATGGGTTTAGAAGTGCACCCACGAATCCATCCCATCTCCAAGAGATTGTGCACGTTTGGGGTCGGTCGCAGGACCAAATCTCAGCTACGGGTGTACATGCTATATGGCTTGGTGTTTAGTTTCTCCTAAAATTCCAACTTTCACACTCTGCAAAAAGAAGATTCCCCATCACATTAAACTTGCGGTACATGTATGGAGTACTGAACGTAGATGAAATCAAAAACTAATTGCACAGTTTTGTTTGTGAGACGAATCTTTTGAGCCTAATTAGTCAATATTTGAATAATAATTCACAAATACAAACAAAGTACTGCAGTTGCACTACAGTAATTTTAGTTACCTAAAGTTGGACAACTAAACAAGACTTTACAGTTTACACTCCGCTAGTGCGAACGGGTACGACTGACTGAACCTACCGCAGTTCATGTTCCAACGTCCAAAATTGAGGAGTCTCTCTCTCTCTCTAGTGACTAGTAGGTCTTCGCGAAGAATAATTCTTGATGATTAATCTAAACAAAATAGTAATCACTTTTTTGTAGTGCAACAAGACGAATGTGCATGATACGTGTTTGACTAGACGGTCATCCCGATCTTGGCATGTGACGCTGGTCCCTGATGTGCTCGTCCGTACCTTCTTGCTCTTCTTGAGAGCCCATGCTGCTAGCGGATTGCTCCAGTGGCATCTTCCGTTTTGTCTTCGCTGCTTCTCACTCTCTGCCAGTTTCTCGCTGGAAATTTAGGACGGAATGGACATATGCGGCGCGGCGGCGGCAGCAGGGCAATTAGCACGAGTGGCGTGTTTGAACTCGAGATCCAAACCCAAGACCAAGCACCGTTTGGATGATACCTCTTGTTGAGCGGCGGCGGATGCAAGTGGCGCTGCGGTAAGGATAAACGGTGGAGCCGTGAGGGCATAGGTCAAAAGGCATCTTCTCCTTTTGATTTCGGTACCGGAGCCCCGCGTGGGTGTGACTGGAGTCTCGGGGTGTCGTGTCTTCTCTTTCGGATCTCCTGTGCTGGTATTTTCAGCCTACGTAGCCACATTATACAATTTTCAGCCTACGTGGCATCTTCTCGTTGGAGGGTCATCCCTCTGTATAGGCTAGGGATATCCTACTGGTTGTTTGGTTGGAGCCTAGAGGGTTTATTGTTTGGTTGGAGTGCTTTTTAGGAAGGAATGGGATGGACGATGTTTTCTCACCATTAGATGTGGGTCCCAGTTCTCATCCACTCAAATATGAGGGCCCAACCACTACTGGGGAAAGAACCTTTCGTCCAGCACATTAGTGCCGGTTGCAATTGGGTCCGCTCAGGGCCGCTCTGTGACCCCTTTAGTACCGGTTGGGGGCACCAACCGGTACTAAAGGGTACACATTAGTATCGGTTGGTGCCCCCCACCTGGTATCAATGTGCCACCGGGCCATTAGTACCGGGTGGGGGGACCCACCGGATCCTAATGTGTCCCATTAAGACCGGGTGGGGGCCCCCAACGGGTACTAAAGGGGTTCCGGAGCGGCCCTGAGCGGACCCAATTGCACCGGGCACTAATGTGCTGTACGAAAGGTTCTTTCCCCAGTAGTGGTTGGGCCATCATATTTGAGTGGATGAGAACTGGGACCCCACATCTAATGGTGAGAAAACATCGTCAATCCCATTCTTTCCTTAAAAAGCACTCCAACGAAAAATTAACCACTCTAGGTCCCACCACACACCCAGTAGGATATCCCTAGCCCTTACAGAGGATGACCTTCAACGAAGAAGATGCCACCGTGGCTGAAAATTGTTTTATGTGCTCCGTCGCCGAAATTACAGGCCC